>NC_067225.1:12382500-12477500 GCF_019924925.1 Ctenopharyngodon idella
AAAAATAAAACAGTTATTTTGTTACAAAAATCATTTTGTTGTCTGAGGTCTCCAGAGACTCTGAAGGTCACGAGTGTTACTTTTTTTTTTTTCACACTAACATAAAAACAAGATATCATTACAATTTATTTTTTATTTGTAGATCTAAAGTGTTAACCACCGTACAAAGTTTCATGCCATTTGGACAAAGAGAACTTTTTTTATTTTATTTTAGCAAACATCATTCGGGGTCAAAAAGACCCCAAAGACCATCAGAGGGTTAAGATGTCAGTTTTACTTACATTCTAAATCATAAACATCTTAAAGACATTTTCTAAATGTCTATTTGACATCTGACAGGAAATCCTACGTATCTCAGATGAGCAAACACTCTAAGATATGTCTTCCAGACGCTCATCAAATAGACGTCTCTGAGATGTACGTGTGCTATCATCAGGGATAAGGTTTCAAACCAAATACAAATGCAGCTCGAAATGTATTTGTACCAATCGCATTTCATGTGATTTCTAAATCATAAACATTTTATGATTTGCCACTCACACTTGCTAAATATGATCCCCATGGGATATGCACAAAAATTTAGACTGAAAGTCTGCACGAGGGTGGGATTTAAATATACAGAAGACCCTGGAACCGCCTTGTTCAAATGTACTACTATTTTGTTGTAAATACTAACAAATGGGTCAGATTTCAACTTTCTATCCTTTAAATCTTATTCAACTGTTTGAGAGTCTTATGTGGCCTTTACTCTTCATTTGTTGACATTTAGATGCCATAAAACTGTGTGTCTCAAGTCTTGCCTCATTTCTGGATTGTGATTCTTGTGATAATGATCTCGTGATTTTATTTAGGTCAGATCGGGTTTTTTGACAGTATGTCGCAATACAGCCCCGTGTTTGCTTCAGTCCAAAGTTGAAACACAGACATGTGTGTTGATCAGCAGGTAATGAGACAGCAGTATATGGAGTGCCGCTTAAAAAAATAAAGGAATCAACAGTCAATTAATTTGAAAATAAAAACATACATAAATTTGTAAGATGACAAAACAATAAATAGACGTATTTAAAATGATTTTATGTAAATACAGCACTATAAATGATTTTAAATGTTTGTCAAATTGTTCATTAATACATAGGTTATAAATCCATAATTGAATACTTTGTCTGCTGCCTATCTCTGTAATATATTGAATTAATAAATCATCTAAATACACGTTTGCACACAGTGCTGTTGTACTTGTTTTATATGTTATTTTATGTTGTGATGGTTCGACAGCTCTAGTGGATTACCCACGAGTGACATTCGGCTCTCTCTCCACACACACACACACACACACACACACACACACACACACACACACACAGTTAAATGATCAGACATCTTACAAGGCCTATATGTCTAAGAGATTGTGTGTTGTAATATGACGACAAACATTTGCGATTAAACATTATGCCTTAGAACAGATATTCTGTGGCCACCAAAGAACAAAATATGTGTAATATCTAATTTCTATGTGGCAGGGGGCGCTAGAGATACAGATCTGAACCTAAATAACGGCACAGATATTATCTCTGATATTAGATAACAAAAATCAGTGAAAGTTCGTGTCTTTTTGTGACACTATTAACAAACATTTAGAAAACAAATCCATGTACATTCAAATGTGAAGGTAGCTTTTTTTGAAAATTCAAGAAACATGTTCAGTTTGGCCTTATAATAGGCTATTACCAATTAGCGTATTAGAAGAAAAAAATAGATAAATACACTTCTGGCCCTTTAACATTCGCTTCTCTTATACGTATTTAGCTTAAAGCACCAAACAACGTCATTCAGATGGAAGAAAATGGTCATTTTTGTGTTTGTGGTGAAAATTTTAAGGAAAGAAAACCGCGGGGATTTTTAGAGAAGCTCTTCTTAGAGAAGTGAGACGCGGTTTCTACAGAAGCGAGAAATAAACCGCAATGATTTTACCATTTTATTTGCTTCAAACGAAAACAGAGAGACAGAACGAAAAGGGAAACCCTTTATCTCAAAAATCCTGAGTAAATCAATGATCTGAAAGTTCACTTGTGCTCCGCTGGACGATGATGAGATGGAGAAAAGCAGGTCAGTTGCTTAATCTATCATTTATTTTGTTATATTAGATTTTGATCATTTAAGGCTAGTACATCAGAAGAAACAGGTCATTTACTCAAGGATATTGCTAATGTCTCAGCTGATTTTAAATAGTAATTTTGGCCCCGAAATGGTGATACCATTAACACTAGGATACCTGAGCGGTGGAATTTAATACGCTATTAAATCGCGGCCATTTTAGAGTTTAGTTGAGGGATAACGTTAAACAGAATGTACGAAAAAAAGTGTAGGCTGTATCAACAACTTAACACTGAAATAGGTGTTTGTGTGTGTGTGTGTTTCGCGCCCTGTGTGTCTCAACTGCTGGGATGGATGATTGATGGTGTTTGTGATTAGTGGAAAAAGTGCAGGGGACGGAGAAGGATGTGACAGAGGTGTGATTGCTGGAGGATGTCGCGGCTCTTTTTTCTCGTAAATGTGGTTCAGATAGGTCTATTTTTTTGCGATTCTAGGAAGAAACAAGATAACAGCCCCTTGGACAAAAATGCACCCCCATCAGCAGCTTTACTAATATTTTGCTAGATGCTTCACGAGAGTTGTAAATGTGTTAGCTTAAAGTTGTTATTGTTGTTGTTGAGTGTGTGTGTGTGTGTGTTGGAGTTGTGGTAAAGCCGCAAATGTTTTTCTCCGACCTCAAGTAGGCCTATCCTGTTTTAGTAGGCCCACTTTAAACTTTATCTCAGACTCTTTCGTTTGTGGTTATTTTTGGGTTTGTTATCTTGTCAGAATAAGTAGAGATGGGTGTGAAGGGAATATAAACCAGTTTGGTTTGTCATGTGCGCCCGTCAATAATGTATTTTGCTCTGCCAAAGTTCAATAGAAACGCTGTTACTGGCAGCAGAAATACACGAGCGTTTGGATCAGCAGAACCAATAAATCAGCTGTGATGATGATCCGCTACCAAAAATATATTTCATATGCGTGCAGAGTCACACATTTTGGGGCTTTATGGACGCGCACGCGCACATAATGATCACAATGGCGCTCACTATAAGGTTTTTTTTTTTTTTTTTTTCGGACGGACTTTACCTTTTCCCTCATGGATGTTGATTTAATGTTAGACACGATATGAAAACCAACTGTGAGAAGCTGTGAAAGTTTCTCTGGGTTTCGGTTTCGCCTCAGTCAGTTTTGATCATAATTCAGAGGCTGAAATGGCCGAAATGACTGACTGAAACAATCTGCCAGAAACCAATGAAATAGCCACTACGTCAAGCAAAATGTTGATAAGTGTAGCCTACCTTCATATGTAAATATAGAATTTAAAGAACTTCTCGTTAATTTTTATATGCAGATATAAATGTGTTTCCTCACTATCAGAGGCTCTTTTGCACAGTGGATTTTAATTAACTCTTTTTCACACTCTCACTTACTATTTCATTTGTGCACTAAATTTTCACAAGTGGGAAGAATTATGATTGTAAACAGGGCAATTTAGCATAATTAAAAGAAATTGTCCTGCTGAATCCAATTTAATAGCAAGCTTTTTATGTGTCCAAAACACAAATATTTTCATATCTTTGCATAATTTAAACAAAATTACAGCTTGATTGGAAATTATGGTATAAAAATGTTAATGATATTTATTTCACTTTGTTTTCTCCACACTTCACATAAAATATCAAATTTCATCTCAAGGTCTTGAAAAATACACTAACTTTAAAAAACAAACAAACTTGTGGCTAACCTGTTTTCACTGTAGTTTAAAATGATTTTTGTTGGAAAAAAATAATGATAAAGTTTGGATTGAGTACATAGGTAAAATATTTATAGATGAAATGCATTCAGCATGTAGCACAAATAAATGCACAGAAAAAGGCTTATGACATGCTAAGTGTCGTGAGAGGTGGAAACTTCCCTGTAAAGTGCTCATTTTGTTCATGTTCAACTTTCAGATATAAACTTTAATGAATTTTATTTAAAGAAATTAAATAATTAAAGGATTAAAAAAGGGAATAATGAAGAAATAAGAACGGTGAAAGAAGTTCTAGGTTGTGAAGTAGTCTATTTAAACTGTTTGCAAGTACTATTTTATTTAAAAATATGCACACATTCACTCTTGCTTGTATGTCTAATATGTCTCGTCACATTTAGTTATAAATTTTCAATTCAAAATGGAGAAATTCCATAAAAAAGTTGAGTAGTTTGCATCACTGTATGTTACTGTGGATTGTTAAACATATCCATCATAAAACAGTTGTCAGATATTAAATGTTTAGCTGATTATATCTTACCACGCACGCACTCTTTCACTGTAAAAACTAAAAGAATTGTGTTGGAATTCACACTCGTCTTCAGTGAACAGTAAGCCCCGCCTTCTTTGATCTGATTGGCCATCATTTTGACATTGACGAGTGCTGTTGGACCACTGATGCAGACCAGCCTAAAAATGTAACTTTTTAAACAGTCTGTCATCCTAGTAGATTATTTCACATGTTTCTGTGGTGCACTGGAAAACAATAACAAACATTTCATAAGTTTTAAATGCTTTTATTCTTAAAGGTTCCCAAAAGGGGTTTTCACAAACTTTTCTTCTTCTTCGATGCCATAGAAGAACCATTTTTGGTTCACCAAAGAACATTTCAGTGATCATTGTAAAGAATATTTTACAAATCTTAAGAAACATTTTCCACAATAAAGAACCTTTTGTGAAATGGAAAGATTCTGTGGATGTTCAGATGCCAATAAAGAACCTTCATTTTTAAGAGTGTAGTGAAAACATTCAATATATGCAAAGAGTCAGTATAACCTTGGAGTTCTTCTGCATGTCCACTTACCTTTTGAAAATTGAACACAGGCTCTCTGTGGGATTAAGATCCGGGATTTGCCTGGCCACGGATTCAAAATTCCAATGTAATGATCTCCGAGGCACTTCATTATCACTCTTGCCTTGTGTGCTCCATCATGCAGGAAATTGCATGGATCATCACCAAAATGCTCCAACCTAGATTTTTGGGAGACGTTGCTCTTGCAGGAAGTTTTGATACCATTCTTTGGTGTTTTTGGACACAATTGAGAGAGGGCATCAAATGCAACAGGTCTTACATATCAAATATTAAATGAGAAATCCCACTCAGTCAAATGGTTGACATGTCATTTGAAGGTGATGAAAATTAGTACAAAAAGTTCATTTATACATATAAAATAATGATTTGTCTGCCCAGTTTAGCTAATAATTAGTTAACTAATAAATGGGTTGTGATGAGAAACCCTGATTACTTCGTTTCAGTTGCATTATTTGTCACTTACAGATACTGTGAAATAAATGTAAGTTATTCTGTGCTATTTCCTAAGTAAGAGTGAAAATAATCAGCCCTTTCCAGTTATTCTTCGCTCCTTAAAATAAAGGTTTGGCATCAATGGTTCCATAAAGAACATCAATGTAATCTTTCCATTGCACAGAAGGTATTGGAAAAAGGTTATTGAAATGTTCTTCACACTAAGAATAACATAGTTCTACATAAAATGCAACAGGTTTTAGAAACATTTCAAATACTGAATGAGAAATCCCACTCAGTCAAATGGTTGATATGTCATTTGAAGGTAATGAAAATCATTTATGGGTCAATGACGTGACGCCTAAATTTTCTGTCCGATTGCATTTTTTTTTTTTTTTCAGTTAAAATTTGGTTTAAATGCATAAAAAGATACCATATATACTGTATGTAGCACCTCTCCTGTGCATGTACCTGCTTTAACTTTTTAAAAAAACATATTGTAATTTTCTGTTATTTAAAGTGTCAAAGTAGTGCGACAGTCTGGCCACAACTTCTGCTTTGAAATGATTTTGTGCACTATTCGGTTTTGTAATCCTGTACAAAATTGCGAAGCATTTGTATTTATATTTCCATCATAATATACTAAACAAACATTGTCCGATGATGTCCATTTTATGAAATATCATGTGCTGCGACCATCAAAAAACTACCACTTTGGGACTTTCATGCTGAAATCCATTCAAAGACAGGAAGTTGCATCATATACCAATTTGCGAAGGACCCATGGAAGCAGCGAGCAGGTTTGTAACTTTTGTAACAAAATTTGGAAAAAAAATAACCTTTTTAACGGCTTGTATGTAGTTACCACATTTGGATATCATGTGGTATGACCTTAAAAAAACAATGAATATTACAATATTTCTGCAAATACTTTTATTACAAATTTCATTGTGACCTCTTGTAGGAAGAGGTGGTGTGACGTAATATCATGTGGTGCGACCACTGCAGCATGTTTTCCATGATAGATAAATGTCCTAGATGGCAGTTTTTGTGCTTTTATATTAAATTGATGATTTGTATTCATAAAGTACTTTACTTTAGTATCATTTGGAATAGATTTTTATGCAATTTGGGTCATTTTATAAAAATATTTCAGACAGTTTATGTTTGTATTGTACAATATGAGAAAAAAGCATGCAGTTTCAGTTTAGTAATTATGCATTTATTAGTCATTCATTGTTTATTTATTTATAACTATTTCAATCTGTTTTAGCAGATGCCACTGCCAAGCAAAGTAAAATCCGCTGGCCATAGGCAGTGTGTTAATTCTGACCCTGCAGCAAGAATGGAGTTACACCTTGCTAGAAGAGTGAAATGTTATTACAATTTAAAATATCTGTTTTCTATGTGAATATATAGTAAAGTGTAATTTATTCCTGTGATCAAAGCTGAATTTTCAGCATCATTACTCCAGTCTTCAGTGTCACATGATCATTTGTTCATATTTTTTGTGGAAACTGATATTATTTTATTTGTCAGGATTATTTGATGAATATAAAGTTCAAAAGAACAGCATTTATTTGAAATAGAATCTTTTGTAGAATTATAAATGTCTTTACTGTCACTTTTGATCATTTTAGGCCTAATGTGTCCTTGATGAATTAGAGTATTAATTCATTTTTTTCGGTCAACTTAAATTAAAAGGTGCACTTATGTTTGTGATGTGATTTTTTTAAATTAAAAAAATGTTTATAAAATTTTTGTGTTCATGAAAATTCTGTGAACTTTTAATAAAATCTGGTTTAAATCTATTTTTTGTATAAAATTGATTGTTTATTGATCTCTTTAAATAGATTTTTAATGATATTTAAGGTCTTCGTGTCATTTGGAGCGACCACACATGTGGTGTGACCAATAACAGCAATAACTGATTTATAATTAAAAATAAAATATCTAATTTCTATGAATCACTAATACAGTATGCTGAAGTGAATGGAATTTTTAAAACATTTTTATCAGTTTTATGCGATTTACAGGAAAAATAAGAGTTAAGAAGGCAACTCTGAAGTTATAAAACAAAAATATATTCTTCACAGAATCTCAAAAGAACTGCAAACACTTTGTTTCTAAACATGATTATAACAAAATTACTGAGAACTTGTAAAAAAAAAAAAAAAAAAAAGTAAAAAATGTTAAGGAAGTTAATTTTAAGATAAATCACGGTCGCACCACATGACATGCCCAATTCATCTAGATAAAAAAACACTAAAATCACTTAATTAAAAATTTTAATATGAATTTATGTGTACACAACATTCTTAATGATTGAACAATTGCAATAGTTTTTTTTTTTTTTTGTATTTTAAAATTGGCCTGTCGAAAATCATTATACGTCATTGACCCTTATACATATAAAATAATGATTTGTCTGCCAAGTTATATCTCTATCGCAGCTTTCATTGGCCAAGGACCGTCAAGGAGGACATTTGATTGACATGTAAAGCAACCAATCACAGTTCGTTTTGTTCCACCATGTTTAAGGGCGTAAAAATGTAAAGTCGATGTCCCTACAATAACAGACCGGCGTGCATCTAACAGATTATTAATTCAAGAACGTTGTGCAAGTTTACTGCAACAATGGAGCCGCGAACTTCACATATGTTTAAAAATCCAGCATTTAGTTGTCACAGTTGTACTCATGACGGCGTTCTTCTTCCACGAGCTGGTTTGGCGTCACGGCATTTGTTTCCCGGCGGACCGTTAAAGAACAGACACAAGAATTGTGTAGAATTCAACCAACCAGAAGATGACTTTGAAAATGCTGAAGTGTTTCCAGTTAAGTGTGCCTCAGACGTCACGCCCACGGACCGTTGGCTGAACGTCTGATGCTAACGTCTGCACTTACCCGTGACATTTTCCACCAAAATGGTCGAAGACAGGTGTTTCATAAAAGGTCAAAATGGAAAAGTTGTTAATGAAACGTTATTGTTTTTAAATCTTTCCTAGTGATGGTTTAAAGGGTTAAGAGTAGACTACTACATTATTTGTTCTTTTTTCTACAACTGTAGGTTAAAAATTATAGATTTTTTTAATAAATATCAAAATAGAACTGTGAAATTAATCATCCCTTTCCAGTCATTCTTCGCTCCTTAAAATAAAGGTTTGGCATCAGTGGTTCCATAAAGAACATCAATGTAATCTTTCCATTGCACAGAAGGTTCTTTATATTGGAAAAAAATTCTCACTAGGAAAAACATGGTTCTATAATGTATAAAAAACATGGACTTCGCTTGTGATGATCACACACACACACATTGAACCTAAAATGCAAAATCAGAAGATAAAAATGTAAGAAATACACATTAGTCATAGTTATTTTATCGTCTGGATCACATCACTGACATTCTGAAAGGAACTATATGATGCCATCCAGTCTTGGCTAATGTGAATGATGTCGAAGCTGATGCACACGTGGTTTTACTAAGAATACCAATGTCCTTGAAGAGGAAATAAGTCATGAAGAAAACGATTGCATCTAAACTCTGACTGAACTCTTGTTACTGATAAATGCATGTCAAATGGAGTTAATAGACACATTAGCTGCAGTTCCATATTAGATTAATTCACTAAATACATTCTACAATATAATATTCATTAGTTGTGCTCAGCGATCATTGATTAAACATGTTAAACATCAGTCTACATTTGTTCCTGTAATACTGAACTGATAATGCGTGCTGTCATCTTCACAGAAAAGCTCTAACTTTAAAGGCTTTCTGAATAATAGACATGCTTATCTGGAAACCACATCAGCTGATATTAACATTAACTGGCATCGGCTAATTGTCGGGCTACTGATGGAGTTTTGTTTTTCTGAAAGAGTGAAATGAGAGCACCACACCTGAAACCACCGTTTGTTTTCTTCTCCTCAGTCCCACACTGACGCGAGAAACAGGTGCAGTCCCTCAAATGTGCGGTCAGCCGCTCTCAGCCTTCATGAAGACTTATTATTAACGTTCACTGAATGATAGACAGGCGCTATCTCCTGCATACCATCTTTGGACAAACAAATTAAAGATTGAATGCATAAGGCTTTAAATGGCCCATGAGTTGGAAACAGATAAAAACCTGTGTGTAGCATTTAATTCCTGTGCAAAGGACCATTTCTAAACCTAAATCCAGCCTTTCAGTAAGTAACCTTGAGGCAGTAATGTATATCCTTATTTTTCTCTGTTTGCACTATTGCAGTGTCTTTTGCTTTGGGATGTCATGCATTTGTTGCACGGCTGCAGCTGGATCAAAATGCAGAATTAATATATTAAACCGCTGTTAATCTTTCTGTGTTTGGCTGAATGTCCAAGACTGGATCCAGCTTTTATTGAATGTAGTGAAAAGGGTTCATTCTTAAATCTTAAGAATCGATTAGTCTAACTGTTTTCAGTTGAAGGAGAAGATGCACAGAACATGCAGCGCGCCTCCCATCAAATAAATCGCAATAATCTTTGTGCTTTGTTACTTTTGATATGAAGCAAAGTCTCAGATTTCAAATGACGTCCATCTTATTATGAGATTCAAAAAATAAATACCGTTTTGGCGCTGTTTAATGTGGCGTGACAGATCGCTTTAGCGCCTCAGTTAACGAGAAGCGGCAGGACGGAGCGCATGTGAACATCCTCTCCTCCACTTTAATACCAGTTACAGCGCGAAATAAACATGAATGAACATCTGAAGGTATGTTAAAATATACAGTACAACTTACCGAAATCCGTATCATGTCATGTTCATTGACACCAGCCTCTTGTTCATTGACATTCTCACATGAACTACATTTTTCCATAACTCTCCCACGAGCAGGAAAGAGACCATTTCTCTTTAATAATATCTTCGTTATCTCCTGATGTTACAAGTAACTGAGTCTTGTTGTAAAAGGTCTGAAGAGCGAGTTTTATCTTCACACATTCAGGCTATGTTTGATTTTGCGCAGCCAGAGAAAGTGAAAATAAAAATCACCGGCGTGTGTGAAACGCGCTATACAAATAAACTTGACGCTCCTTGTTAAGTCTAATAACAAGCACAAACTGTGTTAAATAGAAATTGATGTGCAAGCAAAAAGGTTTCTGTCCTACGGTGTTTTTCTACTTTACCACAGTAAAGAATGCAAATATAATAGGCCTAAAAGCGAACGAAAGGAAGAAACGTTTATAATCCCCTGCTTGAGTGAAGATTTGGGAAAAGAAACAGAGATTCCATGTTCAGTGGAATAACTAATGGAATATTGTTAAATTCTCTGATAATCGGGTGATCAGATCGCGATTCGCAATACAGAATACAAAGCCGACAAAGCTTAAATGTATGACGTAACTCTCTCATTCGGCATGAACCAAAATGTTTCCATGGCTGCGATGTCACATTTAATTGCTAACCTATTAGCCTATTTCTTCTATAAACTAAGCTTTGTGCTTCACTCGTGTCATATTCACGTAAAATACTGGCACAGCCCTATCAGTGGGTACCGAATATACCCGGATACTCGGTTCTCTCGGTACTACAGAAATGCTGGTATCGTCACATTTTCAAAATTTCAGTACCGACTTGGTACCGAAGTACCGGTACTTTTGACAACACTAGGTAGGTGGGTGGGTCAGTGCATGGATAGATGGAAGGACAGACTTACAGATGATGGGTGGGTGGATAGTTAGTTAGTTAGTTAGTTAGTAGGGGTGTAACGGTAGACGTACAGGATTTCCGGTACGGTGCACATGTGTACCGAATGCTTTACATTGAAACTCCTGTTTGGGAACACTTCATTTTAAAATAAGCTCTGTGATTCATTTTTTTTTTTATCATGGTATTCAAACAGAAAATGCCGTTTTGACGAACTTTAATGTGGCGTGACAGATCTCTGTGTAGGCGCCACAAGCGGCGTTCAAGCGACAGCGCGGAGCGCGAGTGAACGCGATCATCTCTTCCACGTTAATTACAAAATAAACATGAATGAACATTGTTGAAATGATACAGTACAACTTACTGAAACGTATAATATCTCGTGTAATCGCTCAAACAGCTTGTAAACAATGTCATGTAGCATTTACATTTCAGTGTCCACAGCTTGTTACCAAGAGAGATTCATTCTTTCGCTAAATATATGCACTATATTAGCCTATATATATTCATTATATTTTACTTAACCTCTTATGTTTAAATAAATCTGTTATGAAAATGACGACCATTGTGTAAAAATGATTATATTTCAACAACGGATTGGAGTAAAAACATAATTTTATATTTAGATTTATAAGTTAATGTAAAAACTGCCTTATGTGGAGCGTATATGTTTGCATATAATTTGTTATTTGAGTGTTGACTATTATATCTAAAAATAAATAGCAATTGAATTTAGTCTAATAGTTTGGGCTCTGAACCTTTAATATTATAGTAATGTTCAAGTAAGAGCTCCCTATATAGTTTACAGAATTAGCAGACATAATTGTTTTTATCCTTAAGAAACTTTTAGTTATAATTTAATTTATTTAAAGACAGAGACAATGTGTTCAGTAAACCACTGTTTAATTAAAAAAAAAAAATTTAAAAAATCAATTTTATGTTTAGTTTTCTTCCCCCTGCTGTACCGAACCGTCGGTTTTGTGTACCGTTACACCCCAAGTAGATAGATAGATAGATAGATAAATAGATAGATAGATACATAGATAGATAAATAGATCTTTACTAGAGCAGGTTTCAGGACCATAACCACAATCTGTGGTTTATTCTGTGGTGCAAAGCTTCTCGGAAACATGAGGCCCTGACACACAAACACACACACACACACACACACACACACACACAGAAAGAGAAACACACACACATTCAATCCACTCCACTAACACACACACACACGTTATTTGTTTTCAGCAGTATAAAAAATATAGAGACTAAAAAACATGTCAGTGAGTTGAATTGAATGGACAGGAGAGTGTGAGCACGAGGGAGAAAACACAACTCCTACACACTTCTCATTTCCTGCCCAGTAAATGTCACCTCAACAGCCAGAGCTGCTTTTATCCATGACCTGCTTCACACACCGTGTGTGTGTGTGTGTGTGTGTGTGTGTGTGTGTGTGTGTGTGCCTCACAGGAAGGGTTGTGTCCGTGGAGATTCGCTGTCTACTCTTTAACCCTGTAGCGTGTGTGCCAGCGCTCACAGACAGGAACATGAGTGAAGTGAGATCGTGAAGCTCAGCGCTTGGAACCGTCTCCGCTCATCACATGTATGTATAGTGCTTTTATTCACTTTGAGTCTCTATAGACATGACCAATCAGCTCAAGCTTCTGCTTGAACGCTTACATTTTTGTAGGCAAATATCAATGTATGAATTATGATTAGAAATTAATCGAATGAACATCTGACATGAATAAGAATCATCATCAGATTCACACAAGTTTCTCCTTCAATAGTTTGTAAAAGTTTAAATTTTAGAGGGATTTCATGTGTCACATGATTTGATCTCTACATCATTCCCAGATCATTTGTGTTTTCACTTTACTTTTTTTGATCATCTTGCTTGCTTTAAAACTTTATGACTGAATAGTTTCCTTCATTTCTCCATTTTATAATTTACGGTTCATTCAAGCCGAGAATCAAAGAGGTTGAAAATAGTTCACAGCAACTTTGAAAGCACTCATTGTTAATGATCGCGTCTGTCGCGCTCCTCCATGTGGTCGTTCAGAAGCAGGCGCGCGTGTGCGCGTTCAGTCGTGTTCCCGTCATCACTACAGGAAAGACGTATTGGTTAAATCCGTTCATACGTGAAGTCGACGGCTCTGATCGCAGAAGAGAAGCTCCTGGTCTCATATAATTGAGGCTGTGGGTGATGATGTGTGTCTGTGGCTTTGGGTTTTTCCACCTGACACTCATACTGCGTGTCGAGTGTGAGAGTTTGGGGGAGGAAAAAGAACGCAGATGCTTTATTTGTCATGCTCTCTTCTGTGCGTCTGACGAGAAAATGAGCAACAATTTCATGAATGTAATCAAGTCTCTCTCTTTCAGATTTTCAGATGTATAGGAAAACAGCATCATGAAGATTGTGACCATGATGATGATGATGATGATGATGATGATGTCATTCTTATATTCAACTCTTGCTGATCAAAGTAAGAACTACTTATTTTTATATGTCCTTATTTGTAAAAACAAAATAATCATTTAGTAAAAGAGTTTTCTGTTAGGGTTAGAGTATGGAGGGTGTTGAGAGCTGGATCAGGCATAACATTATGAGCACTGACAGGAGAATAACACTGATCATCTCTCCATCACGGCACCTGTTAGTGGGTGGATATATTAGGCAGCAAGTGAACAGTTTGTACTCAAAGTTGATGTGTTAGAAGCAGGAAAAATGGGCAAGCGTAAGGATTTAGTTGAGTTTGACAAGGGCCAAATTGTGATGGCTAGACGACTGGGTCAGAGCATCTCCAAAACTGCAGCTCTTGTGGGGTGTTCCCGGTCTGCAGTGGTCAGTATCTATCAAAAGTGCTCCAAGGAAGGAACAGTGGTGAACCGGCGACAGGGTCATGGACGGCCGAAGCTCATTGATGCACGTGTGGTCCGATCCAACAGACGAGCTACTGTAGCTCAAATTGCTCCAGAAGTTAATGCTGGTTCTGATAGAAAGGTGTCAGAATACACAGTGCATCACAGTTTGTTGTGTATGGAGCTGCAGACCAGTCAGGGTGCCCATGCTGACCCCTGTCCACCGCCGAAAGAGCCAACAGTGGACACGTGAGCATCAGAACTGGACCACGGAGCAATGGAAGAAGGTGGCCTGGTCTGATGAATCACGTTTTCTTTTACATCACGTGAATGGCCGGGTGCGTGTGCGTCTCTTACCTGGGGAACACACGGCACCAGGATGCACTATGGGAAGAAGGCGAGCCGGTGGAGGCCGTGTGATGCTTTGGGCAATGTTCTGCTGGGAAACCTTGGGTCCTGCCATCCATGTGGATGTTACTTTGACACGTACCACCTACCTCACAACTTACAGGACTTAAAGGATCTGCTGCTAACATCTTGGTGCAGATACCACAGCACACCTTCAGGAGTCTAGAGGAGTCCATGCCTCGACGGGTCAGGGCTGTTTTGGCAGCAAAAGGGGGACCAACACAATATTAGGAAGGTGGTCATAATGTTACGCCTGATCGGCGTATAAAAACAATGGAAGTCTTAGCAATGACCCAGTTTAGATTTAATAAAGTGTGTGTTTCATTGACTAGATGAAGGTTGTGTTGCTCAGATCAGATGTTGCTCTTTCTTCAGGTCTGGTGTGTCATAATGATTTTCACAGCTCCTTCACGTGTGTTTGGAACACTTCAAAACTGAACGTCAGACCCGAGACCAGCTGCTTACTTCGTGTAATGGTTGAAAACGTAAGGTAAGGCAAACTTGAGTTTATAATGTATTTAACGTGTCCTTAAACAATCAGCCTTTATATTGCACAATGATCCAGAACTGATGAACATTTAGCAGAAATATCAATGTTTCAGATGAACCTCATTTTCAGTACATTCGCTCATTTCTAAAGGGCAGAAGTGTTTTTATGCTCTGCTCTGGTAATTCTACTGATGAATATGTTGATTAGTTTGTGGGAAATAAATGCGACATATATTTTTCTGTGCCTTTGATTGCAGCAATAAACCTGTAATGACAGCGCAGATGTCACCTGACCCAACCCAGCCTCACATTCGCACTGCCACCATCGTTTTTAATGAAAAAAAGGTGAGCCATGTGTTTATGACATGTTAAACTGCAGATTTGATGGCTTGTCGGTCATCCAGCACTGGTGCATTGAGTTGAAAACATGTGACACATCATACAGATCGTTTCTTTCTCTTCTGATGCAGCGCCGTGTAATAACGCCATGGACCGATATTCATGAAGAAGTTATTTGTAAAGACTACACAGAACCTTTGGCTAATATTGAAAAGCATGTCGCAAGCAACAGTGGTGAGTCAAATATAAAATCTCACAAATACATGATTCACACAAGCATCTGGAACAGTAGTCAGAGAGCGTACACTCTTAAAAATAAAGGTTGATTATTGGCATTCCATGAAGAACCTTTAAAATCACTGAACCGTTCCATTGTAGAAAAGGTTCTTTATAGTGGAAAAAAAAGTTCTTTAGAATATTAAAATGTTCTTCACACTAAGAAAAAAAAGGTTATTTTAAGAACCGATTAAGGTTCTTCAAAGGCAAGAAAAATTGTGCCTAATTGCCTTTTTTTTCCAGTGTACATTGAAAAAAAATTTTATGTAGAAACAATTTTCACTCAGAAATTGCTACAAGAAATTACAAAGAAGTAGTGAATTAAACATTAAATTTTGCCGTAGTAAAACTAAATATTAGTTCACTTCAGAATGAAAATTTCCTGATCATTTACTCATCCCCATGTCATCCAAGATGTTTATGTCTTTCTTTCTTCAGTCGAAAAGAAATGAAGGTTTTTGAGGAAAACATTCCAGGATTTTTCTCCATATAGTGGACTTCACTGGGGTTCAACGGGTTGAAGGTCCAAATGTCAGTTTCAGTGCAGCTTCAAAGAGCTCTACATGATCCCAGACGAGGAATAAGAGTCTTATCTAGAGAAACCATCGGACATTTTCTAAAAAAAAATAAACATTCATATACTTTTTAACCACAAATGCTCATCTTGCACTGCTCTGTGATGCTCCATGCATTACGTAATCACATTGGAAAGGTCACGCGTGACGTAGATGGAGTACCGATCCAGTGTTTACAAAGTGAACGTGCAAAGCGAAGACGCCCTTTACAAAAAAAGGCAAAACAACGATGTCGGACGATTTTGAAGTTGGAGGAGAAAATGAGCAGTGCAAGACGAGCATTTGTGGTTAAAAAGTATATAATTTTATTTTTCTTAGAAAATGTCCGATGGTTTCTCTAGATAAGACTCTTATTCCTCGTCTGGGATCATGTAGAGCTCTTTGAAGCTGCACTGAAACTGACATTTGGACCTTCAACCCGTTGAACCCCAGTGAAGTCCACTATATGGAGAAAAATCCTGGAATGTTTTCCTCAAAAACCTTCATTTCTTTTCGACTGAAGAAAGAAAGACACGAACATCTTGGATGACATGGAGGTGAGTAAATTATCAGGAAATTTTAATTCTGAAGTCAACAGATCCTTGAACAAAAAAAACATAAAGTAGTATTTTCTTGTAAAACACACTCCAGTAATCTTGAAAATCATTTTTCACAGTGTAGTGTTTCACCAAGTACTACATGTTCCAGGATCGACATCTTTGTTGATCCTGAAACAACATTAGAATCAGCCAATCAGATTTTATGTCAAGTTTAGGCTTAAAACCAGGGTCAGGTGCTCCTACACCAGTGTTATTCACCTTTCATTTCCCTCTGATTGTAGGCATAAGTTAGGGTTAGTAGTAGGGAAAGGGTTTTTGTGCAGGAATGTTGTTCCAGGATCAACAAAATATGTTGATCCAGGAGTATGTCTTACTTGAGCAATTATTGTCTGACATTGGGTGGTGTGGTGTGTTGTGTTTCAGTAGTGAAAGTGGCTCCTCCTCAGATAGTGGAAGTTCACGAGCTCAATGTTTCTTGGAGAATCGGTTCTTCAATTCAAGCTCCTTATGAGTTTCAGGTCCAGTACAGATCAACTGCTCAGAGCTGGAAGGTGAGCATGTCAACCTCATTTACGACAAGAAAGTGTTATTGTTTTTGACAATTGCTTTACACGTGATTTCTTAAAAACTACAGCTCCAGATACATGAGTTACTAAGAGTATGTTTCTAGTACTTTTAGTGTGCAAGCAATTGTAAAACAAAAGCTGTAATGGTTAAAGACAGAAGATCTTTAGATGATGTGCAGATTCAGAACCCATTCTGTCCATGTCTGTGTAGGATGGGGACTTAAGCAGGACTGAAGAAACTCATGTGGTGCTTCCAGAGGACAAGTTGTTCTTACACCAGCAGTATGTGATCAGGGTGAGAGGCAAGCTTAAATCACTGTCCGAAGCCATCTGGAGCGACTGGAGTGAAGAGTACAACTGGACGTCTGAAGTGGGCCAGATACCCCACACAGACCCCACGCCAGGTGACACACGCCTGTCCGACTCCACTGACACTCAGCTGTGTGTGAGAGAAAAACATTCATGTGCTGTGAGACTGTAACACTCATCAGACGCTGTTTTCGCTTCAGGTGTCTCTGAGATTCTGGGGCTGGATTGGTCTTCGCTTGTCACTGGATTCACGCTGACAGGAATCACACTGGCTGCCATAATAATGTGTGCCATTCTCATCATGTGCAACAGAAGAACATGGTGAGTGACGCCGATCATATACACTGACGCTCAATCACCTGAAACATAACATCAAAATAACAAAAACATTAACAATAAGTATGATAATAGTAATAGCAATAATTATAACTATAATGATGAAGAAAACTATCAAAAATAATAACAGTAACAATATGTATGATAATAACAATAGTAGCGATATCTATAATGATAACGATAACTACTGTATAATGATGACTATAACTAACTATAAGAATAATTATAATGACAACGTTTACTGTAATAATGATGACAATAAATATGCTGATAATGATAACTATAATGATGACTATACAATAACTATAATGATAATGATAATTGTAATGATAGTGATAACTATAACAATAACTATAATGATAAAATAATGATAATTATAACAATAACTGTAATGATAACTCTGATAAAAATAATAATGATAATAACAATAACTATACTGATAATGATAACTATAAAAATGATATCTATATCAATACCTGTAATGATAACCATAACTATAATAATAACTATAATGACAACGTTAACTGTAATATTGATAACGATGAATATAATGATAACGATAACTATTACAATAACTATAACAATAAATATAATGATAACTGTACCGATAACTATGATAAATATAATAAAGCATGCAAAAGACATGGACAGTGTTGCCAAATCCATGGTTTTCCCACAGAATTGGGCAACTTTAACACTGTTGCTGCGGGTTGTTTTTCATGTCCACGGGTTGAAGCAACCCTAAATAACATGATATTTAGCCCCTGGAATGTGAATTTGATCAGGAGAACTCCGCCAAAAATGCGGATTTTACCCTCTGGGACCGGGGGACCCCCTACTGAAACGCCATTGGGCTAGTTTCGAGTAGCAATTGGAGGGTTTGTTGTGAAAATCTGGCAACCCTGGCCATGGAGGAAATCAATAATCTGCTACTAAGTGTATATTTGAGCACAATGATAGACACAAAAGCTCTGCATGTTCATGACTGTGGCTTCTTCACCTTTCAGTGTCCAGAAGAATCATTCCTTCTATATTCCTGATCCCTCCAAATTCTTCGGTAATCTGAATTCTCATCATGGAGGGAATTTTACGGTGAGTCCCGTGCGATCAGACAATCAGACATACATTATCCTTCGTTCTGTTCTGTTTGTTCTAACGCCACGTTCTCTCCATCAGTCTTGGCTGGGTCCGATTCTAGCGCGTGAGAGCTTCATCAAAGTGGACACAGAGTTCGTCAGTCCAGTCGAGGTCCTCAAGAAGCAGGACGGCTGCGATTTCCGCAGCGCACGCAAAAACAGCGGCGTCCTGCAGGACCGATGGGAAGGCACGACCAAATCCTCCAACTTTTCAAACTCCACCTACTTCCTGTCCCAGAGCTCCAAGGGGCCCAGCGACACCCTGGAGCCCTGCTCGGCGCACTGCTCCTACGGGCCAGCAGGGGGCGTCAGCGGGCCAGAGACAGGTTCTGCAGCGTGACGCTGACATCACTCACGGCGCCGAAGAGAAGGACAGAGTGAGTGAGCTGGAGTTCTCCATGAAGATACTAGAGAAGCTCCGCCAGGACACGCAGAGTCCAGATTCGGGTTTCGCCGGCGGGGCCGAAGACAGCATGGAGGAGTCGGACCTCCCCAGTCCGCTGGCCTTAAATCTGCCCCCTCACTTGCCCCGGGACCTGCCTGTGCCTCATCCCATCATGCACCCGCTCTTGGGCTTTGATCACAAGGCTGGTTTCCTGGTACCAAGCTGCCTGATTCCTGGACTAATGGAACTGGACCTTCAGAGCCCCTGCGAGATGATTGAGCCCTCTAGTGGGGATTACATGCCAGTGAAAAATGTGCAGAATTAACATTTAAGGCCACACAGACTGTTGTGTTCACATACAGATAATATCCGTTTAGACTGAAGTGATAATGAATGATCAGGACTCACTGAGATTGAGTTATGGTTTAGCGTATGAACAGAAACATACGATACGAGTGTTTGTTCTGCCATCATATACTCATCTTATATACTCAACAGAAGATGTTTCTAGTGGAGTGTCTAAGCTGCTCTTGTCTATTATAGATTCATACGGACTAGTGCTATGATACTTGTACGGCGTTTGTTTCGCACTTTCATTGTGTGTAAAAGAGCAGCGTGAGCATTCTGCTAAACGTCTTTTGTCTTCCAAATGAACGACATGATGGTCGGCCATTTGGGTGTCGGACATTTTGAATTTTGTCATAAAATTCTGTTTTACGAACGCATGAATGTATCATTACGAAACTTTGTATGATTCTTCGAGACCATGTTCTGAGAGGACCTGAAAAGCTTTGGGTTAGCGCCCTCTAGTGGTCAAGAGATATAATGAAATTTATGAAAATGCTTATAACATATGAAAAATTAAACATATTTTCATTTAACTTACATCATTAGATTTGTTGGCTTATGCAGAGGCCTACGAGTCCTACGATTTGCCAGTTATTAAAAGATTTTTGATAGACCCAACTGATGTTTTACACTGTGTCAACAAATTTGACTGCGAGCATGCCACAATAGATATATATCTTTGCAAAGGTTTTGTTTATTGACACGAAACTTGGTACATGTCATCACAGGCATGACTTGAGGGTGCATGAAGAGTTTCGTCATAGCGCCACCTACTGCTTAGAAGTTATAAACCATGCTATTATAAGTGCTTTAACTGATGTAATTTAAACAGCTTTCTCCTTACCTGATGATCACAGATATCCACAAATATTTCCTTTTCTGCCCTTATTCAGCTTGACCCTGTAATTGCTGCTTGCAGTTATATTTGGATCTGCTTCCGTTTGCTGTTGTGAGAGTCACACCTGATTTCAATACGTTTGTCGCACTCACTGTGTGAACGCAGCTCTGCGGATGAAACCAGGTCAAGCTAAATGTTCAGTTTACAATGTATAAACCTTTTAAAAACTAGCTGTTTCAGATGAGAGGATTTATTATATTTTACACCCTGTATGTTATCGTAATATATTATTTTAATTTATAAGATGTTCAGCAGCAGTGACATTTATGCTAAAATTAGATGGAAACACAAAAATAGAAGTAAAACTTGTTATCACTGTTATTGTCATTTTGTTTATGATGTTTGCCATTTCATCTAATTTTTAATTTACATGTATATTTTGAAAATAATGCCTGCTGTTTGAAGGAATGTACGAGAAGTCGTTTTCAGCGACTTCAGTTTGCTGCTAATTAATATATTAAAGCATATTTGTGCCCTGATTGGATGTGTGAATGTCTGGTTGACTCAAGTTATGGCTGGTTACTATTTTAACAATGTTTTTACTACATTTCTGGACCTTGAATGATGGTAATTTCGGTCTTACGGGTGTGGAACGACATGAGGGTGAGTAATTAGTGTCAGAAATTTCATTTTTTGGTGAACTAACCCTTTAAGTAACACTGATTATAAAAGCATCTTTCTTGACGGCCATTCAGTTTCTCTCTGGTTTAATGCTTTGATATATTTGTCATTTAAACTGAATAGTTCCAGTTGCAAAAAAAGCTTTTCCATCTAATTACCAACTAAATGACTTTTCACAGGGGTAATATGGGCCGTTGGTGACTTTATGTAGCCCCTCCAGTTCAAACCGCCTGCTCTAAGCAGGACTCAAACCTGGGCGCGTAGGCATGGGAGGCGGGCCCTCTAACAAAGACCGCTAAAGACTTTAGAGTCAATTGCTAGAGCCCCTCTTAAGTTCAGAGGAGTGAGGTTTACACGCACAGCTCTTAGCCTACATCTGTTACATTTACTGTATGTATTAATGATTTTAGAATTTTCAGAAGCAAATACGTTTTAATGGCACTGTATTGCTTAATCAATGTCCTATACTATTCTATACTAGTTTATGTTAAAAATGTAGGGACTAGTTTAGGATAAACGTGCCAGAAATGGAAGAATACAAATAACAATAGATGCTTAAGTACTTAAGTACAAAACCAAACCACCAAATAAAGTTTTATGCCTTTTTCTTCCATCATGAGGATGCTTTTCCCCTAGTCCAGCGTCTGCTTGCTGTATTAATATATTTTAAATGGAACAAAATACTGTATATGGAGCATGTATTAAAATATGTGAATAGAGGTGGCAACACTTGAACACATAATCTGTCCTAGAATTAGAAAATGCCCTAATCAAACTGGGAAAAGCCCGTATGTTGAAGAGCATCATCTGCGCACAGGTGAGATCCGACCGAGGGACGTCACAGTTGCGTTGCGCAGGTGAGCGCGCGTTGCTGGGCGGTGACTGTTTTTAAGAGACCCGTTATTAATATTCAGAGGCATTTATATGGAAACTGTGGCTTTGGTGTCCACGGACTGTCCTCAGATCAGCAGATACTTCACTATTGATCCGCAGCGGACTTTGGACTGACAAACACAACGGCTCGCTGAGCGACTCCCTCAGAACATGTGTGAAGAACCGAACATGTGTGAAACCTGAGTCCTGGAAAGAACCACCCGAATCAGGACTGACGGAGCCGAAGATGAACCCGAGATAACGGTTCGGTTGATGATGGAGCTCGGAAACGGGTTCACAGCGGATCCGAATCAAAACAACAACACATTTACACGAGCGCAGGTTTTCCTCAAATAACACAGAAGTCATTGCACAACAAGAACTGTGGAGTTATCCGAGAAGAATATGTGAATATAATCATGTGTTTCATGTTTATCCACAGGTATCTCGCGCCAATCCGGATCCTTCCCATAAAAGGAGGAGCTTCCCGAAATGGCTGTTTGGCCTCATCTTCATCATCATCATCCTTATCTTGGCAGGATCTTCATGTCTTATCTGGTACTTTCTGGGTGAGGAAACAGCCACACATCACTGCCAACCAAAGTAGTAAGACGTGAATTTACTGCTAAATGTGAACATATTTAGAGGATAATCATTTATTATCCATCATATATATTATGAAGGGAAATAAAGGGAAACATTTGCTAATTTAGTTGTTATTGCATAAAACTGAGAATTGCTGGCTGCCATTTGCATTATATTTAAAATACATCTGAGGCATTTTTAATGAATGATTTATTTATTTATTGGCAAATAAATAAAGTGTGTGTCACTAAATGATTAGTTCACTTCAGAATTAAAATTTCCTGATAATTCACTCACCCTCTACACGATCCCAGACGAGGAATAAGGGTCTTATCTAGAGAAACCATTGGTCATTTTTAAATTTTTTTTTTAAAAATATATACTTTTTAACCACAAATGCTTGTCTTGCACTGCTCTGTGATGCTCCACACATTACGTAATCATGTTGGAAAGGTCACGCGTGATGTAGGCGGAAGTACCGATTCAGTGTTTACAAAGAGAACATGCAAAGACTAAGTCAAACTGCCTTTACAAAAAAAAGTAAAACGATGTCGGACGATTTTGAAGTTGGAGGAGAAAATGAGATACTACCACGGTACTTCCGCCTACGTCACGCGTGACCTTTCCAACGTGATTACGTAATGCGTGGCGCATCACAGAGCAGTGCAAGACGAGCATTTGTGGTTAAAATAAAAAGTTTCGTTAGCCAAACGTTCTTAAAACATATTTTCATTAGCTGGGCTCAGAGCAATAGTCAACAAACACATAAACATCAACACAAACTTAGTGAGTGCTCCGAGTGTGACCTTTAGTCACCCGTCTCACGTGTGTGTGTGTGTGTGTGTGTGTTTAGAGTACAGGGTCTGGGTGCTGGAGCCGCGGGTGATTCAGCAGTACACGGCCAGTGTTTCCATACTGAATAAGAACTTCTCTGTGAGCCTGTCCAGTCATGAGAGCTCAGAGTTCAGAGCGGAGGCGACGTCTGTGCAGAACATGGTGAGGCTGGAGGCACAATCCACCTGCAGAAAAGACCAGCAGCGCCCGGTCGCAGAAACATAGGCTTTTTTGTAACTGAAAAAGTTATGATCAGACTTTAAGAAAGAAATTAGATCACTAACTTGTAAGTCTAGTCAGAATTTCCATGCAAAATGTAGCTGAAAAGCTGATCAACCAGCATGGATTTGATTGGTGAAGCTGACACTTCATCTATAACTAGGTGTTTTACACTAGAACATGCAACACAGTTATCGTTATTATTTTTGACAGGTTGAGAAGCTGCTGAAGTCCACAGACTTGTCCAGATACTTCAACTTCACAGCAGTCTTCGCCTTTGGGTGAGGAAGCCGTCGCTCGTGTTAATAAGATGAGATCTGTGCAGGAACCTTCACATCTACTCTGTTGTTTCTGTAGGGAGGGCAGCGTGGTGGCACACTTCTGGCTGCACCTGTCGGTTCCCGTCAGTCACGTGGAGAAGGTGAGCGTGGCACGGCTGAACGTGAGTGTGTTCAGAGAGCTGCAGCGCTTCACCGACGCCCAGCAGATCAGCAGCTACGAGGGTTTCCAGCTGCTGCTGCCGTCGCTCAGCATCACCGGTAACTCTCATCAGACGCGCTCACGCTCTCGTGCTTCACATGTGTGATGACTTCTGCTGCATTTCTGTTCACTTGTTTTTACTGCTTTGTGTTTTTTTACTTTCCAGAAACCAACCCCAAAGTTATAGATCTTTTTCAAGCCACTTTTGGTATGATTTTTTTTCGTTTTCTCTTTTTTTATTTTGCTGTTTTTTTCCAGAACAATAATTTTGAGGTTTTAATTGACTTTCATGCATTTTGAACACGCTTTAAATCAGTTTTGAAATAATGCAGTGGCACCAACAAGTATTAAATCACATTTAAAAATGCCTGAATATTATTCATTAGATCACAAAATATCAAATCAAGTGTCATTTTAAATTCACAATTGCAAGAAATGAAGTCAGAATTGTGGAATAAAGTCAGAATTGCAAAATAAATTCAGAATTGCAAGAAATAAAGTCAGAATTGCAAGAAATAAAGTTGGAATTGTGGAATAATGTCATAATTGTGAGAAATAAAGTCAGAATTACAGAATAAAGTCAGAATTGTGAGAAATAAAGTTAGAATTGCGAAATAAACTCAGAATTGTGGAATAAAGTCAGAATTGTGGAATAAAGTCAGAATTGCAAAACAAAGTCAGAATCGCAGAATAAAGTCAAAACTGCAGAATAAAGTCAGAATCACAAAATAAAGTCAGAATTGCAAAATAAAGTCAGAATTGCGAGAAATAAAATCAGAATTGCAAAACAAAGTCAGAATCGCGGAATAAAGTCAGAATTGCGAGAAATAAAGTCAGAATTGTGAAGTAAAGTCAGAATTGTGAGAAATAAAGTCAGAATCGCAAAATAAAGTCAGAATTGCGAAATAAAGTCAGAATCACAAAATAAAGTCAAAATTGCGGAATAAAGTCAGAATCACAAAATAAAGTCAGAATTGCAAAATAAAGCCAGAATTGTGAGAAATAAAGTCACAATTACAGGAAATAAAGTCAGAACTGTGAGATAAAAAAATTGCAATTATCAATTATATTTTAATTCTGTGGCGGAAACAAGGTTCTATAGTTTATCTATTTAAAAACTGGATGTCTTTGACCATTTTATTGTTTTTTCCACTTTCATGTTTTAAAAACTGTCTAGAGACGCATCCGTTCACTTCAGGCAAACCGTTGCTCTCACCGATTGCTTGCTCTGAAGAGTCTGTAGAAGTGCGTAATAGTTCCATGAATGCTAGACTTACTCAAGAAAATGAAAATTTCTCTCAAAGTAGAATTTTTAACATATATTTAATATTGAGGAGATGAAATCCTGCAGGCGCTCCTGCACCTCAACATTTGAGACTCGTCTGTCCTGAAGTGTCCTTTCCTCACAGACTGTTACCGCTACACGTCGCTGCTCTCCACGGAGCCCGTGCTGCTGGAAGGGCCGAACACGCAGCGCTCCTCGTGTCTGTGGCACCTGAGGGCCCCTGCGGGGTCCCGTCTGGAGCTCAGGGTCGAGTGGCTCCTGGCGGAGTGTCGTGACCGACTGATCATCTATGACTCTGTCACGCCAGCAGACTCTCATCTCATCACCTCGTGAGACAAATCTTCATCTTTGCTCGTGTCAGCTGCACCGTCTCTGATGACTGTTACTGTACGGTGTGTTTAATCTCTCTCTCAGGCTGTACGGATGCAGCCGGTATGAGCAGACGGTGCAGCTCTTGTCGTCTGCTAACTGGATGACGGTGGTTTGGAAACAGGGTCTGTACAATTACGAGGATACATTTTCTCTGAGCGCACGGGCCTGGCCGGACCAGGGTAAACAATTCAACTCAATTCAATTCAAATACATTTACTGGCATGATGTTTTGAATTTAGAACGACATAGAAAATAGTTTACCAGCACCTTCCTTATTTTTGATTGGATTTTTTCTTACAGCGTACAACTGATGCCGATTTAATAAGAGATTTCATTCAATCCTTTTTGAACGAGTGTTGTTAAGCGATACTGAGGTTGTTTTGTCATGTTGTGTTACAGAATGTTCCTACAGTGTTGTGTTAGAGAAGAAAGACGGCATCCAGGGGATTTTACGGACCCCCTTCTACCCCAGTTATTACCCTCCCGACACCAACTGCACGTGGATCTTCACTGTAAGACTCTCACTTTAGACTGTTCAGTTTTGAAAATGTAAAAATGCAGAAACTTTTATGTGATGGGTAGGGTTAAGGGAGAGAATATACAGTTTGTACAGAATAAAAATCATTATGTCCATGGAACGTGTGTGTGTGTGTGTGTTCAGGTGCCGTCGGTAGAGTTTGGTCTGACTTTGTTCTTTGAAGGATATGAGCTGAACCGCGCGAGTTACAGCCAGACGTGCACGCAGGGCAGATGGAGCATCCAGAACCGCAGGTCAGTCCTGCAGACGCATCAGCACCACGTTCAACAGTGTGTGTGTCAGTGTGTGACGGCAGTGTGTTTGTGCGCAGGCTGTGCGGCGTCCGAGGTTTACAGCCGTACGCGGAGCGGATCTACCTGCTGTCCTCCAGCGTCACCGTGTCCATGACGTCTGAGGTTTCGCTCACCGGCCCGGGCCTACAGGTTCACTACAGCGTCTTTAACCAGTCTGATCGTTAGTACACCTCTTTATGAAACCACTAAACTTAGTAAACCTACATGCTGTTTAAAACACTGACTGTGTGTGTGTGTTTGCTCAGCTTGTCCCGGTCAGGTGCTTTGCAACATAAACGGTCTCTGCGTGCCGGCGTGTGACGGTATATCAGACTGCGCCAACGGCCTAGATGAGAGAAACTGCGGTAAATTCCCATTTATTCATTTCATGACACTTGGAAACAGTTATGACTAATGCCAAACAATATTTTCTACCTAATTCTAAAGAAATGCTTTAAGGAAGTGAAAAATGTCATCGGACGTGAGTGTGGGCAAAGTGAGACGCAAATAGCTCAGTTACATTTGTCACCGAATTTATGCAACACAAACCGCTTTTCAAGAAAAGAAAGGTGCTGAAAAACTTCTTGCTAAAAAAAAAGTGCTTAAAAACCACAGTGACACCATCATATATATATATATATATATATTTGAACAACTTGTGTTATCATGTGTGTGTGTTGTGCAGTGTGTATCGCTCAGTTCCAGTGCTCAGAGGACAGTCAGTGTGTTGACTACTATAAAGTGTGTGACCAGCACCCGGACTGCAGTGAGGGCAGTGACGAGAACAACTGCACACATGGTAGATACACACACACACATACACAAACACACACACTCATACACAAACACACACTCATGCACACACTTACACTCGCACACTCACACACACTCATGGATAGCAGATACACACACTAACACAAACACATACTCACACACACACACTCACACACACACACACACACACACACACACTCACACAAACAAACACTCACGCATAGCACACACACTCACACACACATATACAAACACACACACACACACACACACACTCATACACAAACACACACTCATGCATAGCACACACACAAACACAAACACACTCACACAAACACACACACACTCATGCACACACTTACACACACTCGCACACACTCACGGATAGCACACACACACACACACACATATACATACACTAACACAAACACACACACACACACACACACAAACACACACTCATGCACACACTTACACTAGCACACTCACACACACTCACGGATAGCAGATACACACACTAACACAAACACATACTCACACACACACACTCACACACACACACACACTCACACAAACACACACTCACGCATAGCACACACACAAACACAAACACACTCACACAAACACACACACACTCATGCACACACTTACACACACTCGCACACACTCACGGATAGCACACACACTCACACACACATATACATACACTAACACAAACACACACACACACACACACACACACACACAAACACACACTCATGCACACACTTACACTCGCACACTCACACACACTCACGGATAGCAGATACACACACTAACACAAACACATACTCACACACACACACTCACACACACACACACACTCACACAAACACACACTCACGCATAGCACACACACAAACACAAACACACTCACACACACTCATGCACACACTTACACACACTCGCACACACTCACGGATAGCACACACACTCACACACACATATACATACACACACTAACACAAACACATACTCACACACACACACACACACACTCACACACACACGCCATTAAGATTTTTTTGCATGGCGACATTATTTTCCTGACAATTCAACACATTTAATTAAAAAAGTTCTCATGCAGTAATTTTAGTACAGTAAAATAATTCTAACGATTTATACATTTACATAAGCATGAATTTAATGCAGTACAGAAACTGCTGTGATGTACTAATACTATATAGAATTTATTACTATATATTACTATATATTATTACTATATATACACATTTATTCGACATGAAAATAATGAACCATTATTAAGTAACAATTGAAAAAAATGATGGTCCTGAAAATAAATTTCTTTTTGCAAAAATTTTTCTTTTACATTTTTTTTTTGGTTTGTTTTGGAATATGTGGAAGCTTGCGCCAAAAAGGTAATTGTGAATTTTTATCTCACAATTAAATTTTTTATCTCAGAATTGTGAGATATAGACTCGCAATTGTGAGAAAAAAGTCAGAATTACTTTTTTAATTTTTTATCATGTGGCAAAACCAAACTTCCATAGAAATATGACTTGTTCTTGACACGAAATTCACCCTTTTAAATGAAGCTGTCTATAATTACTACACACAGTATAAAGCCCAACTGCAGCCCTGAAACAAAACCTAAAGTGAATGAGGTGTATCTGTAACTCTGTGTGTGTGTGTGTGTGTGTGTGTGTGTGTTCAGGTGTACCATGTTCTGATATGACGTATGTATGTGGAGATGGGACGTGTCTAAAGAAGCCAAACCCAGAATGCGACTTCATCACAGATTGTCCTGATGAATCTGACGAGAAATACTGTGGTAAGAATGTCTTACGATGAGTGTGTGTGTGTATGTGTGTGTGTGTGTGTGTGTGTGTGTACATGTGTGTTTTGATAATGTTCTCTCTGCAGACTGTGGACTGAGGCCATTCAGCAGCCGTGTGGTGGGTGGGGCCAATGCAGAGGAGGGGGAGTGGCCATGGCAGGCCAGCCTGCAGATCAGTGGGCAGCACATATGTGGAGGGGCTTTAGTCTCCGCCCAGTGGGTGGTGTCTGCGGCTCACTGCTTCTACGATGACAGGTGAGTGACCGCGTCTGCCTGTCGGTCTGTGCTCATTCTGTCCGGGTGAATGTACTTACTTTTCTGTCTGCAGATTCTTCTCCCCGTCTGTGTGGACCATCTATCTTGGTAAACTGCGTCTCAATGGCAACAGTCAGTCGGAGGAGGCCGTTCGAGTGTCGCACATTCACTTGCATCACTACTATGATGATGAGACTCACGACTATGACGTGGCGCTGCTGCGGCTGGTGCGGCCTGTGTGGTCGGGCACTCTGGCTCATCCGGTCTGTCTGCCGCCCGTGACGCACCAGCTGGAGGCTGACCTGCTGTGCTGGGTGACGGGATGGGGAGCGCTGCGGGAGGGAGGTATGAGCACTGAAACCACATGTTAACAAGTGAATCCACACGCTACACTTTTATGAATGAAGGTCCCAAAGGGGGGGGTTCTGCAGCGATGCCTTAGAAAAATTATTTTTGGTTCTCCAGTGAACCATTTCTTCTTCCTGGGTTAGTGACATCACAAACTCCAAAATTTACATAAACCCGCCTCAGAGAACCCTGCCACCATGTTGCCATGCTGTCATTTTACACCGGACTGCTTCCCAAACGAGGGTCAATTCAATGCTGGATTTGCACAAAAGATTAACATGACGACACATGCTAGTGGATGAGTTGAATCAACTCCACAGCAACTACATAAATTTATCCACTAACCATTCAGAAACGTCTAAAAGTTGTAACTTCTTCCTGAGTCTCTCCATCAGTGTCGACTCCGGTTTGAACAATGTAAGGCTGAACACCGTTACTGACAATCCTCATTTTGGCTGCGTGAGATTCTCCAGCTTTGTTGTTGTTGAGCGACCGAAGCACGAGCTGTTAAAGCTCCGCCCTCTTCTGGAAATGGGGCCGGGAGCAGCAGCTCATTTGCATAACAAGGGACACACACAAAAACGGCGTGTTTTTGCTCACACCCAAGTAACAGCATGAAGCTAAAGTTGTGATCGTCTTTACTGTAGAGTTCAACAGTGCCGGACACTTTTTCAGCGGCGCTGGTTCCGGAAGTGTTTTTGTTTTCATTAATTTCTCCCATAGGGATTTTTAAATAGTCTTTGTTAAAGAATGGACCAAGCCAACCAACTGTGAGGAAAATAAGGTACAAGGTACAAGACTGTGAACTTAAAGGGTTAGTTCACCCCAAAATGAAAATTCTGTCATTAATAACTCACCCTCATGTCGTTCCACACCAGTAAGACCTTCGTTCATCTTTGGAAGACAAATGAAGATCTTTTTGATGACAGAATGCTGTTAGATTTCCTTCCATAGACTGCCTTTGTAACTACCACTTTGACGCTTCAAAAACTTCATAAAGCAATTGGAAAACTAATCCATATGAATCAAGCAGTTTAGTCCAAATTTTCTGAAGAGAATCAATCGCTTGTTATGACGAAAAGATTTAATTTAGGATTTTACTCGCATGTAAACATTGATCAGCCAACATAAGCAGAAGCTCAACCTAACCTGAATAACGCTCAAGAACAAACCTCTTCTAATGCGTTAATTTTAAATGTACCTTTTTCCCCAACACTGGACGTGACAGATCTCTGTAGTGCCTCAGTCATTTCTTTCTCTTTACTACTAGCTACATCACCAAATAAACATGAATGAACATCAAAAGGATTGTTCAAAGATTCAGTAGAACTTACTGAAATGAATCACGTCTCATGTAATCACTCAATCAGTGTTTCAAAGACAAAAACAGCTTGTGAATGTGGCCTGAAACATAAAATCTATTAAATATCTGCTAAATTCATCTGTAAATCCACATTTTAAAGCTGATATTTCTTCTCTCGCATCTTTGTCACCTTTTTCACCCCTGATGAGTTTGTAAAACACAAAACATTAAACCACCAAAACTAAAATATGAGGAACAGAATCACAATGTGCCTTTATTTTTGTGAGTCTGGTTCACTGACCACACAATGCTGTGAGAGACAATCACCTGCTGCTTGTTGTTAAATAGAGGAAAAACCAGCAGAGCAGGAATAATGCTGTTTTTAGACACTGGAAATCAAACATCGAGCTTCATTGTGATTGTGTCTCTGTGTCTCTCCATCAGGGGCAGTGAGTGACGTTCTGCAGAAAGTAGACGTGCGATTGGTCAGTGAAGATGCATGCGTGCGTTCGTATGGTTACCTGATCACTCCCAGAATGATTTGTGCTGGTTATCGCAGTGGAGGGAAAGACGCCTGTCAGGTGACACACCGTGATCGTACCGCCTTAACCGTGATGATGCAAAAAAGCTGCTGAGGGCCAAAGTGACGCATCTGTTTCTCTGTCAGGGCGACTCTGGTGGTCCGCTGGTGTGTCAGGAACCGTCTGGACGCTGGTTTCTGGCCGGTGTGGTGAGTTGGGGAAGAGGCTGCGGACGGCCTGATTATTACGGAGTGTACACGCGTATCACCAAACTCACCGGATGGATCAAGCGCCTCATTTCTTCTTGAGAAGCACTATCTGAACTCATCTGGGACCATCAAAGACCTTCAGTCTCCATAAACCACTTTCCAGCACTCGGTCTTTGTGCTCTAAGCTTCATGGGAAATGTGGTTTGATGAAGATATCAGTCATGTGGATGTGTAGAATTGAGTTTAGGTTCATAAAGATTCACTCTGTTCGACTGGACTAAACAATATAACCTCATTCAATATCAGGATTTATTTTTAATGTTTATTTGTAATTATTTAGACATCAGCCACAACATGAAAATAATTTTTGACTTGTCACCTAGAAATTCAATATAGCTGCATCCCTGATGATCAGATTTTAGCAGAGCTCTTAAAATGACTTAATGCAAAACTGAAGGATTTGTCATCATTTACTCATGTTTTTCCAAACCTGTAAGACTTTCATTCTTTCGTGGAAACCAAAGTGAGAAATTCTGAAGAATGTAATAGCAGCCTGTGGTGATGACATGAGCGGGGAATAAATGAGGCAGTTTTCGTTTTTGAGTTTACTTTTCCTGTAAAACTCTCTTTGTTGTAGAAAAGCAGTGCTTTATGTAGCTGGCAAATTGTAAGCAAGGTTAGAATGAATGTATAAGCAACACAAATTCATATTTGCTGGAACAAATAAAGCCTTTGTACAAAGTTTTATGTAGTGAGATTTTGATCTAGAATGTATTGAGCTTTCAGAATGACTGTGAGATCCGTGACTGTCTGTGGCTCAATACTGACACCCTGTGGTCAAGCGCAGAATCACACAAACGGCGCCACGTTGAAACGCAGTTAAAGGCACCATGAAATCAAAATTGACAATTAGAATTTTTTTAAATTTTTTTTATGGAATATTGCAGCATTTACTCTAAATTATTTATCTGTGTTTTAAATTCATGTTTGTAATCTTGAATCAGAATATCTTCTCCTCCCTCTTGCAGCATCTCTTCTCTGATGATGAGGGCGGGGCAACCTGTCACTCACATGAGATCCACCAATAGCAAACCACAACCATCCAATCAATTCCCCACAGACAAAATCAAGCCCCGCCCTACATTTGTTCTTGTTCCAGAAGCGTTTCATTCAGATATACGACACAACAGAGAAAAGACTAGTGCAACTTCCCTTTCATGATGACTAAAACATTTGCCATCATGAATGTCGACATGCATTCTCTGTAAAGCGGCTTTGAAACGATATGTATTGTGAAAAGCGCTATACAAATAAATGTGAATTGAATTGAATTGAATGATGACATACTATTGACGGACTCTTTCTCAATACCAAATACGGCATATTATTTTTATAAAATGATATTTATTGAACAACAATATTTAAATTAACAACAACAGCCATTATAAAAGACAAGCAAACAATAAACATAATCAAATAAATAAAAAACACAAGCAAACAATTTTGTCAAACGTACAAAAGTAGTGCTCTTATACAGGATTAAAGTTAAATATAGCCTAAATATAGTTATAAAAATGTAATTTTCCCCTTAACCCAAATTGTTTTGCTCTGGAACAAGTATAAGTAAATAGAATAAGTAAATAGATTAATAAGACCAAAGATTGCCCGTTTGATATACCCCAAATGAATTATATTTTTAACCACTATCTACATAAGAGCCACAAATCCCCGAAGCACTGGCCGAGATGAAGCTGTTCTCGGCGGGTACACGAGCTCTGAACGACCGCTGAGGGCCTGGAGCTCGCATCAAAGTGTCAAAACAAATAGTAAAATAGGCGCTATGATTATATATGAGTCAAATATTTCAGGTCTAAACAATTACTTCCTCGCCTAAAAAAACTCTTAAAACTACAGTCCATGGTACAAGTGTAGTATTTGTAAAAAAAAAAAAAAAAAATGGTAGATTTGCTTGACTGCCATGACAGTCGCTTCAAGTGGAGTGATACAAACGGTGAAAAGGTAAGAGTGCTGTTATCGCTAGAATATCACACGGCTATCAGCCAATCAAATTCGAGAACCAGAAAGAACTGTTGTATATGTATAAATAAATATATATATATATATATATATATATCAGAGGTTAGAAAATATCATCAGCTCAGTATAACAAGTCAGTGGAAAGTCCCCATGAAGATATGAAAATAAATGTGAGTTTGAGATCTAATTTGAGTCTGATTTTGTGCTAATAGAAGAATGTGGGAGTTTTAGATGTCAGAGATCATTTGGCTCTGCGTTACAGCAAACACAAATAAACCTTGCAGAGAGAGTGTGTGTGGGTGACTGTGTGTGTATTTGTGTGTGTGTGTGTGAGAGAGAGAGAGAGAGAGAGAGAGCACGCAGGGTCAGAGGAGTTAGTAGAACACGCTCTGATTTCATGTCCATGTTTTAATCCCACTGCAGTCTGGAGAACCAAACGTATCATCAACCGCTCATGATTGAACTTCCTGCCCATGATTCATTCTGCAGCCCAAGGCTGTGGGTTTTTCCACAATTTGGGAACGTCTGGGGAACTGCTGCTTGAAGTGGAGGAGGACAAGCTAGGAAGGGGGAGGATAGAAAACTTTATGTTCAACTGTGAGGTGTGTGTGTGTGTGTGCGTGTGTGTGTGTGTGTGTGTGTGTAGTGATAAAGTGTGTTTGAATTATCCTGCCAGTAAAACACTAACCAGAGAGAGCTGAACGTACAGCATGTCAGATGTAAATGACATCTGCTCTGAATATGTTCATCTGAATCCTCATTTGTGTGGATGATCCTGAGGGATCTTCATTTGCCATGAGACTCAAACAGTGACGGTCAGTGTAAACTTCAAACACGTCACACGACCTCCAGTGCAGAAGCTGCCATGATGCCATTGTGTGCTGAATGGTGCTTGAAATATAAACTAAAAAATGATTTTTCTGTGTTGTAAATAAAAAGATTATTGAAGTACATTTTACAATTAAATACTAGCAGTTTCTGAGTGAAAATTGTTTCAAAGTAAATCCTACACCAAATGCTTTTCGCTGAATAGCCTACTAGTGAAATATATAGCAAAACATTTGCATAACCAAGAAAAAATGTTTTTAAAATGTTTAAAGTGGTGGTTGATTATGATTTCACTTTTTTAACTTTAGTTAGTGTGTAATGTTGCAGTTTGAGCATAAACAACATCTGCAAAGTTACAACGCTCAAAGTTCAATGCAAAGAGAGATATTTTCTTTTACAGAAATCACTGTTTAAGGACTACAACAAACGGCTGGTAGGGACTACAACAAGCTTCTTCTTGGGTTAGTGACATCACTAACCATAAAATTTACATAAACCCCGCCCCCGAGAACACGCAACAAAGGGGGCTGCTTTAGAGAAGAGGAAGAGTTGTTGTAGTAGAGTGTTGTTTTCATGCCGTCATTTTACACCGGACTGCTTCACAAACGAGGGTCAATTCAACACAAAAGATTAACATGACGACACATGCTAGTGGATGAGTTGAATCAATCCACAGCAACTACATAAATTTATCCACTAACCATTCAGAAACGTCTTAAAGTTGTAACTTCTTCCTGAGTCTCTCCATCAGTGTCGACTCCGGTTTGAACAATGTAAGGCTGAACACCGTTACTGACAATCCTCATTTTGGCTGCGTGAGATTCTCCAGCTTTGTTGTTGTTGAGCGACCGAAGTGTGAGCTGTTAAAGCTCTGCCCTCTTCTGGAAAGGGAGCAGGGGCAGCAGCTCATTTGCATTTAAAGGGACACACACAAAAACGGCATGTTTTTGCTCACACCTAAATAGGGGCAAATTTGACAAGCTATAATAAATGATCTGTGGGGGATTTTGAGCTGAAACTTCACAGACACATTCTGAGAGACTTATATTACATCTTGTGAAAGGAGCATCACAGAGCAGTGCAAGACGAGCATTTGTGGTTAAAAAGTATGTGAATTTTTTTTTTTTTTTTTTAGAAAATGGCCGATGGTTTCTCTAGATAAGACTCTTATTCCTCGTCTGGGATCATGTAGAGCTCTTTGAAGCTGCACTGAACCCCAGTGAAGTCCACTATATGGAGAAAAATCCTGGAATGTTTTCCTCAAAAACCTTCATTTCTTTTTCGACTAAAGAAAGAAAGACATAAACATCTTGGATGACATGGGGGTGAGTAAATTATCAGGAAATTTTAATTGTGAAGTGAACTAATCCTTTAATATTAGAGGCTCTTGGCACGGTTTCCTCAGCATGGCATCTCACCAGTGAATCAGTTTATTCACAATGGCATGTGTTGTTTACAATAGGGCTACACATATTTACAACACAGACTGTGCCCAGTAAATATAATAAGCTGGATTTAACTGCTACTCCATATGCTGCTGCAAATGACACTGAAATCAGCGGCCCAGATTAAAGAACGCGCGTTTACCTGCATAAAACGGACATGCTGATTCCTGTCGAGCATCTGAGACGCTGCAAAGATCTGAAAGCTGGAGTAACAAACGCTGCTTTAAAACAAGAGGATGAATGATACACACGAGGAGAGGCGGGAGAGAGAATGCAGCGTTTCCTAAGGAAACTCCTCCTCGTGTAAGAAAGACAGACGGAGGCGCTCGGAGTCGCTGAAGGTGCTCGAGGACGCAGCGGTGAGTTACAAGATTACATTTCCATCTCCACCGCTGAGATTTCTCATGTTTGTGCACGAGGCGTTCAATAAACCAGCAGTTTGGCTGCAGAGTCACTGAGCTTTAGAGGACGTTTTTCATGTCATTCATTTGGAAAGAGATATTGAACCGTGTATGAGGATTGTTTGATGAGATTCATAATTTCTTTGAGGACGTGGCTCTTGCTCTTGCTCTCTCTCTCTCTCTCTCTTTCCTTTCATCTGGTTTTCATAAGTCGAACACACAGCTGCTGCTTCTCAATGAATCATTCAAGTTTGCTGTAGAGGAAGAATGAATGTTCTTTAAAAGTGTTGTTATAGAAACTGTGAAAGAAGCCTAATTAAAATGAGAAAAAGATGCTTGAACTCCATATGCGCTGTTGAACTTGAACTGATCAAGAAGGCGAATATCTTTTTATGTGTTTGTGTCAAAGATGAGATCCATAAATGTCATTTTTATAAGCTTGTTCATTACTTACATTCAACCTCAGGCTCCTGCTGCATGATGGGAACATCTCTCACATGTGGTTTTATATGCCAGGATGTTTTATTATTCAAAAGGGATCATTAATAAATATAAGACTGGCGGCATATGGATGTGATTGAAGATCATTCTGTGCACAGATCCAGAGTTTATAAACGCAGTTGCACAGGTCACACAAGATGTTAAATGTGTCCGATGTTAGAAATGAGCTTAAGAGATTCAGACAATCCAACATGTGAGGACGGTTCACCTGTTCAATGTCTGTAATGACCAGAGCCCTTCCTATTCAGGTGTCGTGATGTTTGCTGTGTTTCTGCTGCTGCTTCTGCCCCACGTGGCGTCTGTCCCCTCCCCCTCCAGGCCGACGCCCAAATACTGCCGCCGGTGCTGCGATCACTTAGACCCGCCCCTCAACCCCGCCTCCTATCCTGCAGCCAATCAGACGCCGGAGATCCGCACCATCATTAACATGACCATTCTTAAAGGTAAGACAGAGGCAGAGCCGAACACACCTATTAGGCTTGTCCGAGATGCATCGGCGCTGCGCAGACCGATCGGCGTATGACATCAAAGTACCGCGAGAGTGATTCAAAAGCATAAGGAGTCGTATGCTCTCCAAACGCTCTCGCGGTACTTTGATGTCATACGCCGATCGGTCTGCGCAGAGCAGATGCATCTCGGACAAGCCTATTGTAATCCAGACGTACATTTGCATGTTGTCAATATCATGTGAACTACCAGTCACTTCACTGCCATTCACAAATCCTCTCCTGTGGCCTCATGGGATAGTAAAGTGTCCATCATATGCACACTTCAGAATCTCACCGGAAGTAGTAGGTCATCCAGGTACTTTTTGCCTGCTCTTGAATTCGGACATACTTCATTTGTCACATAATGTTTTTTGCCTAATATATAGTAGGGAAGAAAACGATTTCGGATGCAGCCAGTTCTGGACAAGAGGAAGTTTAACTCAACAAGTAATGCTTTTTGTATGAAGCCCCGCACATGACATACAGGGAAAAAAATAGTAGGCTAAATTGTGCACACAATTTAGTAATTCGTTCCCTCAATTTGCTAAATCACGCGCACTATTTAGCAAATCAAGGGAACGAAATCGAGGGAACGAAATAGTAAATTGTGTGCACGATTTAGCAAATCCAGTGAATGAAATAGCAAATAGAGGGAACAAAATAGTAAATAATAGTGCACGATTTATAAATCTAGGGAGCGAAATAGTAAATCATGTGCATGATTAAGCAAATCGAGGGAAAGAAATAGTAAATCGTGTGCAGAATTTATTAAGTTGAGAGAACAAATTAGTAAATTGTGCACATGATTTATAAATCAAGGGACCAAAACAGTAAATCGAGAGAACGAATTCGTAAATTGTGCACACGATTTATAAATCGAGGGAACGAAATAGTAAATCGTGCTCACGATTTATTGATCGAGGGAACGAAATAGTAAATCGTGTGCACAATTTATTAAATTGAGAGAACGAATTAGTAAATTGTGCGCATGATAAATTTATAAATCAAGGGAACGAAATAGCAAATTGAGGGAACGAAATAGCAAATTGAGGGAACGAAATAGTAAATCGTGCACACGATTTATAAATCAAGGGTATGAGGGAAACTTTTTTTCTTGCATGTCATGTGCGGGGCTCCGTAAATATGAATGTGAATCTTCAGCCGGGTTAGCTTTGCTTGAGGACCCTGATTTGACATTTTTCACTGGTGGCTCAATATTGTATTAATGTATTGTTCAAACAAAAATGTTATTAATATTATAGATTTTGAGGTTTCTACAAAGTGACAGATGAATTTGTGCTGAAATACCATAGAGTGTAATGGTCACATGACATATAAACATATGGGAAATGATTTCTCCTTCCTTTCGTACGTTCATGAGTCTATTTTACTGTCCTAATTATACATAATTATATGTTGAGTAGCAGTTTGTTCTTAGCATTTGTTTTTTTCCCCTCTCTGACCCAGTTTTGTTCAGAACTTCTTCTCTAGAAGAACAAACGAAGAAGCCAAAAGAGAAAAACACAACTTGTGTTTATGTGTTCTTTGGGTAATGTTCACTCTTCACTTGCAGTGGACACAGATTGGTAGTGGTCAAATCCATTTCCATTCACAGAGATTCCTGAAAACAACCACAGGAGGCTTGTTGCCATTGGTCGCTGTGAAGTCATGTGACCATGGTTTATTTCCTTTGAGCTGTATAAGGGGTAATTTAACTGGTGGTGAGGAACATCTGTTGACGAGCAAAAACCACTGCTCAGTGAAAAGTGTTTTCATCTGCAGATACTCTAAATGACAAAATGAAGACAAAAGCAGAAACTCTTTCACTGCCAGCATTTTTGATTCTATTCTAGAATCTATTCTGTTTTTTTCTAGCTTCATGCATTCTTTTTTATCAACACTTAAATGTGGGTTAGTTTCACAAAAAAAGCAACATTTTGAACAAAAAGTTGAGAAAATTGTGTTTTTTTCAGACTACAACGAACATAAGCAATGCTTTTATCGCTTGTTTCTGCTCCTTTTTGCCTATGTTTTGATCTGGAGAGTCTCTACTCTTTCAGAAGATGTGTAATAGCGCCCCCTACCGTATAACAGTGAAACCACTGAAAGCCGGAAAATTCCGTCTATGGCAGGGAAAGAGTTAATAAAGTTTTGTAAACATGGTTTTCTTGCATTGCCAGCTTATTAATTTTCATGTAAACCGGGACTAAAAAAATGGGTTAATTCAGTTGGGAGTTATCAGCATAACACACTCTAAAAAATGCTGGGTTAAAAATAACCCAAGTTGGGTTAAATAAGGACAAACCCAGCGGTTGGGTTAAATGTCTACCACAACCTGCAGGGTAAGCCAGCCATATAGTAATTTTTAAACAATAGTTGAGTTAAATAAAACTGCCCAGCAGGTTGGTCAAAACAACTCAATCGCTGGGTTTGTCCATATTTAACTCAAGTTGGGTTATTTTTAACCCAGCATTTTTTAGAGTTCAGTGTGTATGTAAATGTGCTCAATGACTTAGTTCATTGATTGGTTGTTGACAGGTGACAAAGGAGATCGTGGTGACCGAGGGACGCCTGGTAAAGCCGGACTGGACGGACCCCCAGGATTCAGAGGTGCGACGGGGCCCAAAGGCAGTAAAGGAGACACGGGGGCCCCCGGAGACCCCTGCAAAATCCAGCAGTCATCCTTCTCCGTGGGCCGACGCAAAGCTCTGCACAGCGCTGATTACTACCAGGCCTTGATCTTCGACACCGTCTTCGTGAACCTGGGCGAACACTTCAACATGTTCAAAGGGAAGTTCTACTGCTTCGTCCCGGGAGTCTATTTCTTTAACGTCAACATTCACACCTGGAACTTCAAGGAGACGTACCTGCATCTGATGCACAACGACCGGCAGCAGGTGATCCTGTACGCGCAGCCCAGCGACCGGTCCATCATGCAGAGCCAGAGCGTCATGCTGCCGCTGGAGCTCAACGACGAGGTGTGGGTGCGACTTTACAAGCGCGAGCGGGACAACGCCATTTACAGCGACGACGTGGACGTCTACATCACCTTCAACGGACACCTGGTGGCTCCTAAAGTCTAGGTGGAGGAATCGCAGTCGGTGAAGATCTGAGAAGTGTGAGTAGAGGAACGTGAACCTTTAGCTTTTCAATTGAGCACTCTGCTGTTTTCTCTCATCTCATTTTGGAGAAATTTTGATAAGCGCAACAACACTTGCCTTGAAAGACATAAAGACTTTTAACAGTGTTTGATTTGAGCTGCTGAGCAGCCTGTTGATTAATAATGAGCAGGACTTTAACTCTCAATCCCTCACACGTCTTTCCCTCCATAAGCGCAGCTAAAGTCGCTCTCAGATGAGCTGTGATTCCAGAAAATGGGACTGTATTTCAGAGTAAATCCAATAAATGCAGTTTCATTCTTTTCCCTCATATTCCCTGTGATCAGTGAGTCAGGACATTATCAGCATGAATTTGACCACCTCGATATTCTACAGATTAGGACACCGATGACTCAGTTACATGTGACATGATTCACATATTAAAAAGGTCCTATTATGCTTTTTTCCATGCTCATCTAGTGTGTAATGTTGCTGTTTGAGCATGAAAAAGCTCTGTAAAGTTCCAGTTCTTCTCTATATCAGTGTCAGTGTTTCTGAACTCTCTGAAACGCCTCCATTTTGAGTTTTCTTCACAATATCCCTCATTTAAATAATTCATACGCAGAATAAAGGGGCGGGGCCTGGTTGAGTTAGTTAGTAGTGTGTTGAAACTGGTGGTTATGGTAAGGGGCGGGACATTTCTCAAACGCCAATCACAACACACTGCTCCAGCCGACCAATCAGAGCACATTGTGCTTTTCAGAAGGAGGGGCTTCATAGAGACAGGAACTAAACAGAGCGTTACTGACAGACTGAGAGAGGAGCTGAACAATGGAGAATATGAGGAAAATAATCAACATTCAAGCAGGAAAACCTGTTCTAGTAGAGCCCAAAAACATGCTGTGCCACATGACCAAAAGTTGAGAAGGCATCTGCTGTCAAGAAAATAATTGAATTGTATTTCCATTTGATTTCAGACTGATCCATCTCTTTATACTCCCCCCTATCCCTAAACTCAAAACACATCTTATCATGTCAGTCCAGCTCTGTCAGTGTAAACTGCAGCTGTAGACACTCTGAAACACTATTGATCGATGTTCTTCTGCTGTCATTCATTGTGTTCATTGCGTTTCTTCACTGAAGCTGAACCAAAGTCATGAAATATGGGACAAATCAAGAGACAGTTCCAGTAAGTGAATATAGTCCTCACTGGTTCTGTGGTGCGTTCAATCATTCCAACCTCCCTGAACAGTGTACTTCCTACTGAACTAGGGAGTGTGTTTCAGTGTTTCTGTCTAGTTCACACAGATTATTAAATATAAAAACAAACATTTAATCATCATTTTCTTAACACCATGTGGTTTCTTTCTACTGTGGAACAAAAGGCATTCTTAGGATAATGATAATAAAATAAGTAATAACATGTATAAAAACCACGTTTATAGTAAGTCAGTCATGGGATATGCCACTGATTGATGTTTTTATTTTAACCCACTGCCATTCAACACTGGTTTCTAAAAGACATTAGGTGCGTCCCAATTCGCATAATTATGCACTATTTTTGATGTTTTGTAGTATAAATAGTGTAGTGCATGTGTTCACACTGAAAATTCCAAATAGAAAAAGTTCACTTTAATTAACCGAAAAAAATCATGCACTCGACTGTCGCAGCTTTAATTACGTACCGGAGGGACTTCAGACTCTGATGATGAATGACAAAATAACCTTAGAAAACTTGAGTGCATAATTACATAGTGTATAGTGTGCGTCATTTGGGACTCAACTATTGTGTTTGGCAGCTGCTCTGAGATCAGCGTTGTGATTACCTGTGTGAATCTGATCTCAGAAGCCACAAACAATTTGACAATATCCAGCTTTTACAAATTTCCCTGTGAAGGACAGATTCTGTTTCAGTTTCTGGGAAATATGACAAAACTGACATTTTGTATTTTGTTTTCCATGTTCATTAGGTGCTTTAAAGGGATAGTTCACCCAAAAATGAAAATTTTGTCATCATTTACTCACCCTCAAGATCTCGCCCCCCATTGACTACCATAGTAGGAAAAAAAAAACACTATGACAATCAATGGGGGGCAAGATCTGCTTGGTTACAAACATTCTTCCAAATATCTTAATTTGTGTTCAGCAGAACAAAGAAATTTATACAGGTTTAGTACTTGAGGGTGAGTAAATGATGACAGAATTTTCATTTTTGGGTGAACTATCCCTTTAAATGACCTTTTCAAGGTTTCTGTGATGTTTCATTAACTGGTGCTTCAGTCTCAACATGAGCAGGTGCTAAACTCAACGTTTACACAGACATGTGCACTTTCTGCAGGGGAAAACAACTATTGCTATAATCTGATGTGTATGTTTATAATGTTTCTATTAAATTCAGCAACAAAATACTCAACTGCTCAGACGTCTTGTTTTTTTTATTCTGTTCGGTCCGTTGATTCAGATACTTGTGAATTATTGTTCAGGCCATGTCGTAATTACTGTAGTCTTGAGATGACGACACATGACGTTCTATTCGGAGCTGTACAAATCCTCGGACTGGGAATTATTTCCTATCTTACAAGCTGTAATTACGAGCTTTATGAGGATGTGAACACTTTTTTACAAGTTGAAATCTCAGAATTACAGTAATTACAACATGGCGTGAACGCACCTTATGGCCCAAGGACCATAGCTACACTGTTCAAAAAAATAAAGGAACATTTTTTAATCAAACAATAGCATCAAGTCAGTTAAACTCGTGGGATATTGATCTGCACTCAAAAAAATTATTCTTTAAACTTACTTAATTCAATTATGGACAGTGGTTCCACATAAGCAAATTGCTTTTCATTAACATTAATGGAATTTTTTGAATCTATGTAAACTCCTTGTGTTGTGACAACACAACTGAATGAGGATGAATCTATTTAAAATAGTAATGTCCAACCAAATCAATGTAATTGCTTCCCTGTAACTTAAACTGGTTAAGTTTAGTGGACATGCTTTAGTTTAGTTAAAACTGGCCAAATATGTTTCAATCAACCAGCACAAGGAGATTTGTTTCAAATAACTTAATTAAATTATGGACAGTGGTTCCATCCAATTAGTTTTTGTTACTTTAACTCAGTAATTTCTATTTAAAGTTACTCCCTTCAAAGAAGCATTTGTTTGTGTGTGATTGCCTTGTAGAGGCAAAAAAAAAGGACAAGATATGTAACAAGTTATCAAACTGTATTTGTCAAACAGTTGCAATAAACAGTGTTTTAAACAGCCTACTTAGTCATTACACTCAAGAGTCTTTAAACTTGTGCAAATGCTTTTAACAGTCTGATGTAAAAGTAATTTTAGATAATGTTAGAGTCAAAAAACTTCCGCAAACTCAGAAAATGAAAATTAAAACTGTATAAAACCTGGTAAAAGATAAATACAATTAAATCTTTTTTTTTTTATATATACACAAATTTACCAAAAAAAAAAAATAAAAATCCTATATGCAACCAAAATGTCCAGATGGTAGTGTGCTCTTCAGTGTTTGCTCTTTATTGAATAATTTGTTGACATCAACTATTGCAGTGCTTCGAAAGTATACCTGAATTCAGGAGGGTAGCTCAAATTCAGTCCATATATTAGTCCCATCAACATGGCTGTTGCATATGGGACACTGCTAAGGTCCTGAAGAAACTTTTGCCCCTCTAACACCACTCCAACATCTGCTAGGCTCTCCTCTAAGTCTGCACCTTCAAGTCTTATGACATAAATTCCCATCACAGTTTTCTGAATCGACTCCTGTGTGTTGACAACGTCTGTATCCTAGAGTGGATATTTAAAAAAAAAAAAAAAAAAAAAAACAGTACTCTTAAATTCCTGTGTATTAACTTTAACAAAGCATTTAGCATCCTTGAAAATACAACAACATTTTAAAAAGCACAAATACTCACCATATACTCCCAAATCAGACTGCTAGGGTCTTCATTCAGGTAGACACAGAGAGATTTGATTATGCACTCTTTTCACTTCAATGTCACCAGTCTAAAGATGCAAACAACAAGTTTAGCTCGACCCAAATTAAATGCACCTGAACCATCAATGTTTTTTGGAATTTTCAAATAAGAACAAAGTGTTAAACTTCCAGGCTGCTGTGCTGGAGTAAGTTAGAGCTAAACTCTGCAGAACATTGTCCATATACAGTAGTGTTATACATGTAACATCTGTCAGTTACTTTGCATTTATTGTATTTATCATGGTAATAAACATTTATATCTGGTTTTTTTTTTTTTTTTTTTTTTTTTTTTAATGCATGCTCATGACCATAACCCCAGTGAGAGAATATTGTTTTAAAGGGTTAGTTCACCCTAAAATGAAATTTCTGTCATTAATTACTCACTTTCATGTTGTTCCACACCCAGAAGACCTTCATTCATCTTCTGAACACAAATTAAGATATTTTTGATGAAATCCAAGGGTATCTGATCCACTCATAGGCAGCAATGTCATTGCACCTTTTGACATCCAGAAAGGTAGTTAAAAACATGGTTAAAATAGCCCATGTGACTACAGTGGTTCAACCTTAATGTTATGTTATGTAATGTTATGTAATGCAGACGCAAGGCGAATGTGGCATTATTTCTACTTGCTTCAGAGCTTCAGCAAATTGTACTGGGACTTGCGTAGCTTAGAAAATGAACTGGGAGGTTCTAGGAGATTATAAAACGCTTTACCCCAGTTTCACAGACGAGACTTAAGTTAGTCCCAGACTAAAATGCATGTTTTAGCTGTTTTAACTAAAAGCAACTTGTACTGATATATATTAAAATATGTCGATGCCATTGTTTTGTCTCAAGATGCACACCAGTAATGTTTTTTCTAGTATACGTTTATAAAAATTGAAATAAGGCCTAATCCTGGTTTACCCTAAGCCCTGTCTGTGAAACCAGGCCTTAATGTACTAAGACTGTGATATTAAAAGACCAAACTCTTAAACACCACACCAATAAAAGCAGATGAGCCCAAAATATGAACGCAATGCGTTTAGTTACACGTTAAGCGTTTTCCTCCCATGTTTTAAACGCTTAACAAAGCTATTAATACTGAGACAGTAATATAAAAATATCAAATTCTGCACACACCTCATTAATAGCCTAAACCACATGCTATTTGTGCAGATTAACCCAGAATATGAACGTAACGCTTAACGTGTACGTTAACTAAACGCGTGGCATTCATTTGCTGGATTCATCTGCTTATCTGCACATTTAGTTTATTAATAAGGTGCGTACTGAGTTTTGTCTTTTAATATCACTGTCTTAGCGCATTAAGCCACGTAAAACATTTTTTCACGTTAAGTGTTATACACTAGAATCATGCACTTTCCACAAGTACGTTACAAATAAACACGCATCTTTCAATCGCATGGAATCATCCATTAATGGCGCAATAAACAAGTTTCACACAGTATTCGATAGTTAATATATTAAGCATCCCAGAGCAGACTTTTCGAAACACTAACAGAAATTAAAGACTGACTTTATATTTTTCTTACCTCACTGGTACTTGGTATTGGTACTAGGTATGACGCCATTCACCTTGCCGCCTCCTTCGCGCCATCTTCATCCAATACGTTGGAAATCGTCACATCCGTTTTTTTGAATCGCGAAATTAAACACTTTACATTAGTTTAACGACTGATAATTAAGTATAGTGGAAATTGACACAGTTTCAGTTAATGAAACGCAATACAATAGTGTTTTGGTGGGAAAAGAAATGTATGTGTGTTATTTTAACAAAACATATTGGGGTAAAACCAACAGTGCCGCAAAACCATTTTTTTGAGTGTGGTCAGTTCAGCAGAAGAGGGGTTGTTAATCAGTTTCAGCTGCTTTGGTGTTAACGAAATTAACAACAGGTGCACTAGATGGGCAACAATGAGACGACCCCCAAAACAGGAATGGTTTTACAGGTGGAGGCCACTGACATTTTTTTTCCTACTCATCTTTTCTGTCTGCTTTTCATTAGTTTTGCATTTGGCTAGGGTCAGTGTCACTACTGGTAGCATGAGGCGATACCTGGACCCGACAGAGGTTGCACAGGCAGTCCAACTCCTCCAGGATGGCACATAAATAAGTGCCATTGTGCTGTGTCTCCCAGCACAGTCTCAAGAGCATGGAGGAGATTCCAGGAGACAGGCAGTTACTCTAGGAGAGCTGGACAGGGCTGTAGAAGGTCCTTAACCCATCAGCAGGACCGGTGTCTGCTCCGTTGTGCAAGGAGGAACAGGATGAGCACTGCCAGATGATGACCTCCCGCAGGACACTGGTGTGAATGTCTCTGACCAAACAATCAGAAACAGACTTCATGAGGGTGGCCTGAGGGCCTCTAGTGGGCCCTGTGCTCACTGCCCGGCACCGTGGAGCTCGATTGGCATTTGCAATTGAACACATGAATGGGCAGGTTCGCCACTGGTGCCCTGTGCTTTTCAGATGAGAGCAGGTTCACCCTGAGCACATGTGATAGACATGAAAGGGTCTGGAGAAGCCGTGGAGAACGTTATGCTGCCTGTAACATCGTTCAGCATGACCGGTTTGGTGGTGGGTCAGTGATGGTCTGGGGAGGCATATCCATGGAGGGATGCACAGACCTCTACAGGCTAGACAATGGCACCCTGACCGCCATTAGGTATCAGGATAAAATCCTTGGACCCATTGTCAGACCCTACGCTGGTGCAGTGGGTCCTGGGTTCCTCCTGGTGCACGACAATGCCCGGCCTCATGTGGCGAGAGTATGCAGGCAGTTCCTGGAGGATGAAGGAATTGATTGAATGGCCCCCACGCTCGCCTGACCTAAATCCAATAGAACACCTGTGGGACATTATGTTTCGGTCCATCCAACGCTGCCAGGTTGCACCTCAGACTGTCCATGAGCTCAGTGATGCCCTGGTCCGGATCTGGGAGGAAATACCCCAGGACACCATCCGTTGTCTCATTAGGAGCCCCGACGTTGTCAGGCATGCATACAAGCACGTGGGGGCCATACAAACTACTGAGTACCATTTTGAGTTGCTGCAATGAAATTTCAGCAAAATGGACTAGCCTGCTGCATCATTTTTTCACTTTGATTTTCGGGGTGTTTTTGAATTCAGTCTTCTGTACGTTGATAATTTTCATTTCCATCAAACGATGTGGCATCCTTTCATTCCTAACACATTACCCAGTCCATATCAGTTTAGATATCCAGCATGATATTTTTTCCCATTGAGATTTGATGTGTTTTCAAAGTGTTCCTTTAATTTTTTTTTTGAGCGACAAACATGTAGTTTTAAAAATCACTCTAAAATCTTTCTAATCAATCCATTTATGTACATAAAAAACAGTAAACAATCTGTAAAATCACATATTAAGTAAAAAAACATTTGTATCATTAGATATTCAAGTAAGTTGAAACCTAACAATACTTACATTTTATATTTAAAAGTGTAATCCAACATTTTTTCTCTCTCAAAAAAAAAAAAAAAAAAAAAAAAAAAATTAGTCAAATTCGTCACTGGTGTGCAGTGAATCTTGGGATAGGTTATAGGCTGTGAAGGATCCACCTCAGGTTGCCGTGGGTTGTATTTCATGTCTGCGGGTTGAAGCGACCCCAGATAATATGATTTAGCCCCTGGGATGCGAATTTTACCCCCCAGAACGCGATTAGGCTGGTTTTAGGCTAGTTTTCAGTAGCAATTGGGCAGGTTTTGTTGTGAAAACCTGGCAACCCTGATCCACCTGGAAAAGGAGGCCGCATTTGAAGAAGTTTTCGAATTGGGACAGCCTCCTTCGAGCCGCTGTGAGTGTTAGCTAGTGTTGGGTGTAATGCGTTACTAAGTAATTAATTACTGTCATTTAGTCACTTTTCCCCAGAAAAAGTAAAGTAATGGATTACTCTTAATTTTTCGCTTAGTTATATAGTTATCTTTAGATAACCATTGGTGACTCTGATGACTCCCTGACCACATGATATCAGAACATTATTTCTTCATTTCACCAGCACAGCACTTTCTCTTTCTCTCTCTATCCTATTGTTTCTCAGAGAGGGGCAATAATAACATCACCAGAAGCAACTGCTCGATTGATTTTAACCTTATTACCAACAATCAAGACAACAGCCATCACTGTAAACCTACAATCAACTCTATAAAGGTTTGATTCTGTTAAACAGAAACGCAAGCAAATGACCTTTAACATCCCTTAATAACAGACTATCTATCTCTTTATTAGCTGTTGTTTCATCTACTCTTTCCTCAGAGGAATCCTCTGTACTCTTGACTGTAGTTGGGTTCAGTTCAGGGTTGCCAGGTCTGCACAAAACCAGCCTAAATGCTAATCAGAACTAGCTTCAACCCACAGCAACAGTGTAAAAGTAGCCCGCGGACTTGGCAACACTGGTTCAGTCATGTCAGTAGATTCTGAGCACACACTGCCCTCTAGTGTGCACTGATGTCACTAGTGAAGAACACAAATGAAGACTTCAGAACTGTAGATGAATTATGTGTTCTCTGTCCTGTGACTTATAACCATGATAATAATTTTAAAAAAAATCAACCTCATGGATCAATACAGCATTTAACCATCGACCTGTTCTCGTAATTAAATAGCTGTAGAATTTCAATTAAACATGAATCACAGTGATTTACCACAGTAAAACATATACCAATGACTGCCTTTGATTTCAATTTTTTATGTCAGTAGAAGGTAAATGGAAATATGTACACAAACTGGTTTTCAAATTAATTTATTATAGTTTTTGTCATAGAATTTGTTATTTTTATTCAAGGTTAACATATAGCCATTCATATACACAAAACAAAAAGGATTGTATAAACTCATTTAATGTACACACTCCTTCTTACCAGTGCAGAAGAGAACTATTCTCTTCTTTTCAAACACTTTCACTCTTTCCTCACTAGTACGTCGTTCATCTGACTATAGGGTTTAATCAGAGAAATTACTCCATCTATGAACCAGCATGAGAAACTCTCCCACACGCGCACAGAGAACGTGATTGGAGGTTGGTTGACAAACCAGTGGACATGATTGGCGGAAAGAGAGAGAGAGAGAAGAGTGGATGTGATTGGAGAAGAGAGATATAATGTCAGATCACATGGTTTGATTAGCGGAACAAAAACCCATACAGTGCATCAATAATAGTGACAAACATGATCTTTATGTTATATGAGGATCTTATACAAGATTACACATCAAGATGAGAAATATTAACTTCACCAGAAAATATGAAGAAAGAAAAAACCCTTTAATATATTAAAGCAGAACACACTGAATAAGTTACACTTTCGAAATTATAAAATGCAGTGCAGATATGAGCAGTTTGGAGAATACAGCTCGTGTCCAGACAATCACTGGACGTTCACTGTTATTTCCTGAAGGATCACGTGTGTGTTTGGGTAGCGTGTTTGACTCTCACACAAAAGGGCTCAATCATGAATATGCTCTTATATTTCATTTTCAGGTGTTCGGTGTGTGTGTGTCCATATGTCACCTCATGATTTACGTCATAGTTTCTTTGATCTGTGATGAAACAGACGAGCACCTGCTCCATTCCAGTATAAAACCTGTCCTGTTTTATATAAACATTTTTCCATTCATCCGTTTATCACAGAACAAACAGCATGTGAGCTGCGAGCAAAGCTCCCTGAAGCATGAGACGACACCGTTCACAGGTGATTCACAAGACAAAAGCAAGATAATGACCCAAAACAAACTCTACGCCAGTATGCAAACGGACTGCGCATGCGTTCTTCTCGTTAGCGCGAACAGGTTCTTCGGCGGTCCGTTTTCTCTTTCCTCAACAGTCTGAAGAGCAGCTTATTGAGGTTAGAATTCACTACACGACTTTTGTAGATTTTTGTCCAGATTTGTATGCTGCCGTCAAGTGCTTTCGGAAATTTCCTACTTCCCCCTTCTGAAGTTGTGATGACGAGCTCATCGGGTTCAAGTGCTTTGTTGTCGGAAAGAACATGAATCATGGAGGAGGCCAGGTTTATTCTTGGGTATTTATTGGGAAAATCTTATTATAGCCAAATTATATTTAGCGTCCCATTCCTTGACAACCATATAAACATTATTCACCGCACTATCTAGATAGCTTGCTGACAATACAGGCTGTTTTCGTGGTGTATAAAACATAATACACTTCAAATGATTATTCATATATGTAAATATGCACTACATTAACGAGAATGCAAAAAAACGGTAAAAACTAATAAAGAATAGTAGTCACAGCAGCAATCGTTCTTAACTCTGCCATGTTTAAAGTTTATGGCCCGCCTCTCTCTGGAACTTGGGTATCAAAATGATCCCCAGGCTTCCCAATGGTAAATACGACTTGAGAGGGAATTCACTTTTAACTAGGAAACTTGTATTTACGATAATTCCAATAGCACATGAAGGCAGCAGTAGTCTGGAGCCATTGACACTAGTTCAGATTTAGAGCTAGAATTTACTAAAAAAGGAAATTAGCTCCTCCTCTCTGGGTGTAATGGGTGGAGCTTGACGTTCAGCTCCTCCTCTCTTTGTCTAATGGGTGGAGCTTGAACCCGAGCTCCTCCTCTCTGGGTGTAATGGGTGGAGCTTGATGCTCAGCTCCTCCTCTCTGCATGATATGGGTGGAGCTTGAAGGTCCAGCCACACTCTATCCCTAAACCTAACACATCCAGTTAAATGGCACAAACATTTGAAGGAATCTCTTTCACCTACTGGAGGTTCAGTGGCACTTGCATACTAGCGTAAAGTGTTTCTAGCCATGAAGATTTAGAGTTAATGACAGACTTCATGTTTAAGATGAATAATATGGGGTGAATGGACAGGATGGAGGGATGACATGGAAGAGAGAGACGTTTCAGTCTTTCATACAGAGTCAGAGAAGAACTTGCAGCATCTCTCTCCCCTGACAGATAGACCTTCCCTTTTGTACACAGAAACAGGATAGTAATAAATTAGATAAATAAATGTAAACAGCAACAACATTTACAACAGCAAACAACACAAAACAAAAATGACAGTAAGTCCAAAACAGTGAATGTTTGTTAACTGAGAGAGAGAGGTCATCTAAAGCAGTTCCTGATCTACAGCCAAATGCCTCAAAACAGTCCTTCATTTGATTCAAATGAGCAAAACAATCATTAAACTCAAGACGAAATCCCCTCAGAGCATCTTACACAAGTTCAAACCAAAGTAAATCAAATGTTCTTCTGAACTAAATGTGGCACGACCGACAGATAAAGAGACCCTGCAGATGTGAACTCAGCCCTCATGTCTCAGATTCTCCAGATATGAATTTCATAAGGCCATTAATAAAGATATTCCTGCTCATGTAAGCTGCTTGATATGCAGATTTAGGTAGAATGAAACCAACTCCAGTCTGCTCATAAACGCTTGCGTTTCAGGATAAGAATTTGATGCAATTGCATCAAAAGTCACTGGAATAAAGGTCAATATTCCACATGTATTCCCATGTGAAAACCACACAGATTTGGAGACATCTGTGCAGAGAGGTTTGCAGCTCACACAGGCTCCTCTAAAGCACATTTACTGCGAGCATGAAGGCTGAATTCCCATTTGACGACAGGGTCACGGCCACACTGAAGCCTCTGAGATCCTATAAACACATGTGGACGGAGACTGAGCACCTGTCTCTGCTGAGATCTGTTATGTCTTCGGGACATCTAACGCTCTTTCTATCTTTAGGCTGTTTACAATGTGCCGCTGTTGTGCACTGCTGTAGGAATGGCAGACAGAAGTCATTTGTTAGTTCATGACCCTTGACTACTGGTGGTATTTATTTCACTGTGAAGGTTTGGTGGCAGTATTTTAACCCATGCCCAGATAGTTCCTATATATGAAGACCTGTTTTTAGCAGTGCGTGTCTGACACAGAGATAATGTTCTTTGGAAATGATTCCCTCTTCTACTTTAATCGTATGTCTAGGGGAGTTTGTTTATGGCTAAAGTCAACATGATACAACATTCACTCCCCATTTTACTTATGTAATATATTTTTGCAATGAGGCATTCAATGAGAATAAATGTAGGATGGGACTTGATTTTCTTTATAATGTGTCTCTAAAGGTGGTTGATAAAGAGGGACTGATGTCAGCTATATTTCGTCAGAATAATGACAATGAGTCATTCACAATAAGAGCAGCGACATGAATCAAGAGAGTCAATGTTGACTACATGTTGACTTTAACAGCCCCAGAAGAAAAAGTCAGTGAATTATCCTAGAACGTTCCCTGTCAAATCTTCGGCAAAACTTCAGATCTCTGGTGCCGCCGTGTGAATGTAATTCCCCACAGATCTCTAATGTGATCAGATGGCTTCACTGCTCTGGGAACAGGTTATTTCCAGCACAAGATTTCGTAAGAAACTGTTTCCTGTTCTAACTTGAAATTAAAACACGAGAGCCAAGACCACCAAACACTACATGGCTCTGTTCCAAAACACAGTGAGCTGCATTGCTGATTCCAGTTAAGTATGAAGCATGTTGTTAAGCTAACAATTCTTAAAAAGCATAAAAATATACATTGGATGGAACTGTTTATTTTCAGTGCTTTTCGGTATCGAACACACTGCATGCCAACATCTTTGTCCGCCATCGTGGCTAGATTTTTTTCACGTAGCTCGTTGCAATGCACTCTCAGATCAGATGTTCTCTAGAAAAGGTAAATAAGAATTGTATAATAAGGCCAAAGGAACATATCTTAGAAGGCATCATATGATTTGGAACAACCTTGGTGTCAAAGACACACCTATGATGCCTTAAAATGCATACGTAGGCAGTTCACTATCTTGGAACAGAGCCTGTGTCTTATTTTATCTGGCGTCTTCTCGTTTTTGTACACAACATGGGTGGTTCACAATATTGCAGACTAAATATATGCTTTTTCTTTGAAAACAGCTTGTTTTCCAGCTTTAGGATGTTTTCCGCAAGGATTTCTAAAACAGGAAGCTCGTTTTTGTTCTGTCAGAGTGGACCTCTTCCTCTCTTGCTCGGCTATATCTCACATATCAGCTCCATCAGAAGAGCTCAAACAAAGCTCTGTTTCTCTGTAATAGTCTCTCTCTCTCTCTCTCTCTCTCGTCTACAAACTCATTCAGAACAGCTCACAATGATACACAAAGTTTTTTTCTGGCCGAGGAAAAAGATGTTTTGAGTTCAGAGGAATTTACAAGCTGTCAACAAACCCAAAAATGTGGCATTTGTGCAATGAGTCCTTTTTTTGATTCTGAAGTGCAAGCAAGAAAGTCTGTGCACTAATGAAATTCACTCACACACACATTCGCTCTCTCTCACACACAGTCATGTACAGTGAATACAGGAGGCGCAGAGTCTCTCACAGAACCTTCATGTAAACATCGACCAAAACAGAAAGGTTTGCTTGTTCTCTGCAAGGCCTGTGCTCACATGAAGCGTTCAGCCATTGGACGGTGTTGGGTGAGGCCGAGGGTCTTGACCAATGAGAGAGAGGAAAGAGAGGAACAGGACGGCGGTCTCTTCTCTCCCAAACATTTGGTCCGCATTCCGCTCTATGCGCCTCCCGGCTTGGACTGCTTGGCATAAGGGTTCTCCAACAAGTAGCGGTAGTGATCGTAATTATCCAACATATATTTGGGGGCATACATATGTTCCTTAGGGTCCGAGGGCGGGTACTCCTGCACAGAGCCGTCGAACCAGCCCCCCGTTCGGATCAGCTCCCGGATGTAGTTGAGGTCCCGCTTGTCCTCGTAGTCGCCCCAGCGAGGAAAGTCCCCGTTCTGGGCCGAAATGAGTTTAAAGTGAATTCCCTCTGGTGTGAAACACCAGGAGCAGTGCCAGCCTGCGAAATGGAACGGACTTCCAATTGACCACTGCACCAAGATGTGGCCGGTGTCGTTCTCGTACTTCCGGAATCCCGGCATGGTGTAGTACTCCCGCCGCCTAAGCCGAATCCCATCGTTGTCGTAGACGTCCCTCAGCATTCCGATGGTGCACCCGGACACCACCTCAAGGGAGCCCAGCTGCTTCCAGAAAAATCCATATAGGGATTTCCGCATGTGGATGGCAAAAGGCTCTGTCCAGCCATCGAAAAGCTTAAGGAAAAGGACTCCTTCCTGAGCTGGAATTTCGTCAGCATCGTTGATGAGAAAAACATCATCGGACCGCACGCCCGCGATCCGAGCCATGCCGTCGCGAGTCAGGAACGTGCGCAGGTAGTCGTCGGCGATCCATCCGTCCTGTCGGCCGCCATCTGGGAAATGGTCCAGGAAGACATAGAGGATCTTGTGCCGCACGTAATTGTACGTTCCGTTGAGTAGCAGATTCAGGAATCTCAGCGGGCGCCTTTCCCCGTATGCCGTGAAGTTGGACTCGCACACGAGGAAGAGATCCACGGCCTGGATGAGCTCGCGGAAGCGCACATGCAACAGGTCAAACTCGTGGTTCACATTAATGGCGTTTATGACGCGTCGGGGCGTCTCACGTGGCGTCAGTCTCTCTTTCGTGGGCAGATTGGAGTGGTACACCATGGTGGGCACGCCACAGTAAGGACCGTGCCAGCCCGGCCGACAAACGCACTTCACCAGCCGCTTGCCGCGCTTTGGCTTCCCTCGAGCAGCACCAGACTCTTCCACCGATTTTGCTAGAGTCTTTGACTCGTCAGGCTTCTGCAATATTCTCCGATGGCCTATTCCAGCAATGCTGGGTCTCGCTTTCAATGTCTCATCTTTTGTCGGTGCCATCTCCGTCCCCTGACGGAAGCACAGAGCACCCGCTTTGGTGCGGACGAAATAAGGGGTACGGTCATCCCGGAGGACATGTGTGCGGCGGTGCAGGTCGCCCAGGGATTCCAGTGGGTCTGGAGTCGATGTGTGACGCGGCTGAAGCTTGTTCACCGCAACTCTGACAGCAGCGTCTCTCTGCGGGTCGGCCTTGTGGTCGGTTGGACTGCTGGGCTGCCAGGCGACCAAACCTCCCTTATGAACCTGATTAATGGAGAACATACACCATGAGAAGACTCAAAGACAGCAGAATCTGGACAAAGTTTCATTGACTCTTAGGACTGAATGATTATGACAGAATCATGTGATTACAGTGGGGCGTGTACTAGTTTGTTGCACTGAATCCACAATGTTCTACGCTGCAAGCAGGTGGCACAGCATCAAGAAAATCCAAAATAACTCCAAAATGCCACCACAAACAGAAGTAGAACTGAAACTTGCTCTTTGTGAACAACTGTTTTGAAAAAGCCTATTCTATTGCTGTAATCAGCATGTTTCACAATTAATCGTGGGAGTAGTAATCATAATCTTGAATATTTATTAGATTAACTATGCAGCCCCATTGATTGTTTAAATAGCTGGACCACTATAATTATTTTTTATATTATACTATGCATGCATCATTATTCTCTTGCATGTTTTGGCTCAATTTTGGCTCAGATGTCTGTAGACATCTATAAGTTGATCTCCCCTGCTAAAAACCAGCATGGATTCTATGGTGGTCCAGGCTGGTTTGTGCTGGTTATGGGTGGTACAGTGCTAGTTAGTGCTGGTCTAGGCTGGTTTATGCTGGTACAGTGCTGGTTTATGCATGTATAGTGCTGGTCTTGCTGGTGGACCAGCATATTCATGCTGTTCTCAAGCAAAACGGAGCTGGTTGAGCTGGTTCACCAGTATGGGGTTGAGGGGTTGAGTGTGAGTACTCCAGTTGTCTGTATGCAAGCAGTGTTTGGGGACAAGCATTGATTTTGCTTGCATATTTCTATATTTAACACATTAATGATGTAAATGAAAAACAATATAAGGTTAAAACACATGATTTATTTAATTCTATGATTATAACTTTGTAATTTATTTTGCTTCCTCTGCTGGAAGTAGAACTGAAAATTTTAATTGCTTTAGTTGATTACATTATCAGTCAATAGTAAACTGGTAAAACATTTCAAAGCATCAACATAATTGTCTCCTGTTTTGAAAGATCTGTACACAAATCAGTTAAAAAGCACTTGTATACATTGCAAAACAAAAACATTTAGAGATACGAAAACCAAGAAAAATGCCTAATAAAAGCATAATCATAAGCAGTTTGTTCAATAACAGGGGTTATGAGAAGAGCTATTTCAATGGGACAGTTAATAACTTGATAGTGACAGTTACCAACTAAAGGGAACACTAATCACCATAATGGTGACTTCAAACAGACTTCAAAAACCTTTTTACCAAAGAAATAAAGCCAAAACGCTTTGTAATAAATGAATATGGTAAAGCTGTTTTTGGAGTTGTTTATTCATCCTCTAGTGAGATATTGATTTTATTTGCAGTTGATTTCATCTAAGGCTTTATGACTGCATGTCAGTTGTAGTTGTTGTGTTTCTGCTCATCTCTTCTCTTTTTTTCTGTTCTTGTTGTTCCTCTTATTTTCAGTGATTCTGCTTGTTAACCGCAGGTGTTAGTCAGTCGTCACTAATGCTGAATCATCACTTGTGAAGTGAATCTACTTCATTTCACTAACTGCAACATTGATTCAGTGTTACTTTTACTCTCTATAGATTGGGACCATATGAAAACTGAGCAGTGTTTGTTTAACACTGAGGATTTTACTGTGTACCAGTAAACATGTAACCAGCAACATGCATTTTTCCTTATCAAATAATTTACATAAATTAATTTGGAAAATTGTTAACTACAAACACACACTAAGAAACGTGACCTGTAACACGTACACAAGTGTTGTTGTCATGCCAGCACCCAAAAGATAACATATGCTGGTCCGCCAGCAACTAGCATCCCAAGCTGGTCCAAGCATGCAAAACATAACTTACGCTGGTGACCAGCAATGCTGGATTTTTCAGCAGGGTCCCTGTGAAGCTTTCACGACATTGATCTGATTATTTGAGTGCCCGACATGTCAACTTATGACTCAACCAATCAAAAGAGTTTGGGCTAGGACTATCTGTCTGACTGACCAATGACAGACAGGGGAGTGTTTGGTGCAGAACAGTCTCGGTACCTCTGTAGTGTCTGAGCTCCGGCGCTGCAGATCTTCAGGTCTCTTCCACGGCCGTGGTGCTTCAGGTTCTTGTCCGGTGTCAAGCTCCAGACCACCTCCTCCAGCCCGAGGCTTGCCTTCCGACAGGCTGTGGACCAGCGGAGGCCCTTCCTCCGGGGACGCACTTGACAACGGGGTGGTGCCCTCCTTCCAGAAGAAACCAGTGACCATGATGAAGGATTTGATGTTAGGGTAGGGTGCAGACAGCTCCCTCAGCAGGGACACGTAGTGGAGAGCCTTGTAGTAATGCAGGAAGGAAATGACACACAGTCCCACCGTGCAAATCAAGAAAACCCTGTGACGTCTCATTTTCATCCTGAGAAACAGGAGAGAGAGAAACTTTTAGACAGACTCTTAGTGATTTGGAACTGCGGAATAGTGTCATTTTTGTCCTCAAGCTTCATTTTACACAAAGACTTTTGAGTTTCTCTGTGCATTTGACTATTTTTAATACTCTCCTGCAGAAATCTCTTCCACTGCATGCTGTTACATTACCCGTGTGTGAAGGAAATAACGGACAAATATATTTGGGAATTATATGCATGTGAAAACATAGACAAATCACAATATATGTGAAGAACTCCTCCTGAGACACTGCATAAATATAAGCGTGTATTTTGTGGCATTCCCCTCACCGGGACACAGTATGTGTTTGTAATTTAAGGTGCTCAGTGATCACGATTAGATGGACGGATTTCTCTCCAGCCTTTCAGAGCAGCTGAAGAACAGAAGCTCCTCAGTGTGTCTGACCTTCCAGATCATCAGTGATAGTAACAAAACACCCCATGAGAACATTCACTTCAATTGTTCCCATCGCTGTTGTGAGTTTAAGAGTTTGTGTGGCGTTCAGGACAGCCCCAGCTAACAGGAAACGTTCTCATAACATTGTGCAGAACGTGAGCGCAGACATTTCTCTCTACACTGCTCAATTTTGTGTGTTGCGTTCTGAAATGCATCAGAGTTTGTGCACGTGAAGTACGTTCATCAGGACTGCATCGGACAAGCATTCACATCTGCGTTTTTGTGTCCTATGAAACATCATCTGATTCTGTGCCGCATTATAGAGGAACTCCCGTCAGGCCACTTACACGACTGCAAAGCAAATTTCCTAGATGCGTAAGCCATGAGTGGACTAGAGACATGACATACAGGAAGAGGCTGAATCAGCTGTTAAATAACCAGCTGAGTTAATGAGAGGAACAGAGTGATGTGATTGGACGATCAGGTCTTCTGACGCAGGAAACACTCAAATGACATCACATGCAGCGGGCGGCACTGCGGGGTTCGCAAGACACAAATAAACCGGTGCATTATTGTGGGAAGACGAGAGGAATAAACAGAACGACAAGCGGCAGCCAAATTGGATTTAACACAATCGAACTCCTACACACACATTCACTGTGTGACTTTTCTCGCTTCACAGCATTTCAAACGGTAACAACTCAATTGGGCCTGGTTTTTAATTCTGCGGCGGGTAGATTCGGGTCATCATCACCTCACACACTCAATCTGAGCGCGCTCACACACGACACACTTCTGCGTTATATAGACAGAGAGAAACAACATGAAACAGAATTCAGGGGTCTTCACCTGCATTTTTAAAAGTTGAACTGTTTTTAACTTGAAATGGTCGTCAGCTTCTGTGTCACTGGCTGTCTGTAACACATGGAAATGATCTGATTAGCCAGATCATGTTTGTTTTTATCAAGCTCTGTTTAATCCAGATTTTCATAGTATGCAAAATATAAAATAACACTCTAAACCACAACGTCCACCCAACCCGTTTACTCGCTCAACCACAGCGTTTGTAAATAATAATATAAATAATAATAATAATGTTAATCTTGTTAGTTATTACTAATATATATATATATATATATATATATATACACACAATATACAAATTGTTTACAATATCTGGTCAGTTCATTCTTGTAAATGCCTATAGAAGGTCTTTGGCTAAATGATGCCATTTTATAAAGATTTGACACAACAGTGTTTGGGACGTTAAAGATAAAACATCTACAGTCACATGACCAACTTGATCACAGCAGATCTGCTGAGTCACATCTGAGACCTTAGAGAGCACACACACACACACACACACACACACACACACACACAGTGTCTCTTGTGTGGAGTAAATCAGCTCATGTTTGTCTGCGTCTCTCTCTGATACGACTTTGATTTTTCCACGAGAGGAAACAACAGGCTGCGGTCACGTCAGGACACTCGCTGTACTCGCCTGTAAAGTCTCCATGAAATCAAAATTGACAATTCTTGTTTATTTATGCAATATTGCAGCATTTATTCTGAATGATTTATCGGTGCACACCATTATGGTTTTAAATTAATGTTCCTCGTAATCTTGAATCAGAATATCTTCTCCTCTCTCTTGCAGCATCTCTTCTCTTCTCTGATGATGAGGGCGGGACAACCTGTCACTCACATGAGATCCACCAATAGCAAACCACAACCATCCAATCAAAATCAAGCCCCGCCCTACATTTGTTCTTGTTACAGGAGAGTTTGACTCGGATATACGGCACAATAGAGAAGAAAATACTTCAGTTTCATGTCGACTTCAAGACACTGTCTCTTATCTACATCACACACACACATACAGTACATAAATAAACGCAAGCATCCTGACCTCTAGATGAGGTCCTTTCTATGTTTTAACATTGAGCTCATTACGGAGAAACAAACCCTCAGGGATGTTTGTCAGTTTAGTTCACTTCTGTGAACACATCTGTTCCCAAACTACAGTTAACACACACACACACACATATTGGGTTTCCATGTTTTATGGGGACTTTCCATTGACATAATGATACTGTACAAAACCTACCCATCACAGAAAACTTTCACACACACATATATGAGTTCAGCCCACAGACGGTCCAGTCCAGTCCGGTTCAGTCCAGTCTGAATGCTGTGGTCTGGTTGCAGAAGAGCATTTTTTATTCTTTGTGAAGTACAACACAATACAGACCCTTTCATGGACATGATCAGAAATCATCTAAACGCACACACAGACACTCAAGAGGTGTCAGTTCCTGTGAGAAACGCAGGTGTTACTGGGCTCATAAACGCAGTTAAAGCACTGTGAACTTTGAAGACCCCCCAAAAATAATAGGACTAAAAAAATTTCTTTTTTCAAAAATGTATGTAGAATACATGCTAAATACATGTTGAAAAACAGAACAGCTTAGAAAATATATATTTTCAAATTTAAAATATATTTTGATTAAACCCTCAAATGCCAAAATATATATGAACGTGTAATTCATGAGACAGGAAAACACAGTCAATCTTAAAATATTAAAAACTTTCTCTCATATATTCTTAAGAATAGAATTACATTGAAAATGCATTTAAATAAATGGCCAAAAATATATGAGAAAATATATGTAGGTAAACTATATAGGACTGGAACTAATCTGATCACTGACACTCTGATATTTCAGTAACAGATGAAAATAAAAACACCATCTATTCATATAAATGTGTGATTCAGTACAGAAATATGAACACACACACACACACACACACACACACTTACGGCAGATAAAGCCTTGTGGGAAAACAAGAATGTGTGTTGTGCAAGATAAGACCCAACTCTCATAATGTTCATGTTTAGACTCTATTATGATCATAAACTTTCAGCAAAAACGCACAAAACCAAAACCAGAGACAAAGCCATCATCAGACACGTCTTGAATCTTGATCGAAATGTAATTTATGAAGGATGAATCACAAGAATCTTCTCACCCCAAAAACAAAGGAGAAAAAGCATAATTAAAAAGCAACCTATTGTTCTGCACTGCAAGATTATTTTCATGACAATTAAGTACAATTTACACTCAAACTCTTCCATAAAAAAAATTCTCAAAAGGCATCTACTTTCTGAACAACACAAATGAAACATGATCTCTCTGCACTGCACTTTCATTTCCTGTCATGAGAGTTCGTTTAAGACGCCAAATACATTCACACTTTATACTTCCTGTTTATTAAACAGCTGCGCTCAAAATGTCTTTCATACAAAAGTTGCTTGTCAGTGTGTGTGTGTGTGTTTGTTTGTTCTCAGTGTATTCATATGTGCATCCGTGTTCAGGTCATCTCAGCGGACATGTGGGTCAGAAAGCAGCGGCGCTGGACACATTCCCAAACGGGATCTGTTACCAAGCACAGAGCTAATCGACGGATAAAACTCCATGAATATTGGATAAGAGAAGAGAATTCCTCAGAGACACAAGCAGATGGGACAACAACCCTCCACACACACACACACACACACACACACACACACACACACAGGTTTGTTTTGCTATCTTAGTGAGGACTCTCCATAGGCGTAATGGTTTTTATACTGTACAAACTGTACATTCTCTACCCCTACACTACCCCTAACCCTACCCATCACAGAAAACATTCTGCATTTTTGCATTTTTAATAAAACATTGTTTAGTATGTTTTTAAAGCTATTTTAAATATGAGGACCCATGAAATGTCCTCATATTTCATGTTTACGTCGTAATACCAGTGTAATACCCATGTCATTATACACATTTGTGTCCTCATTAATCATGAAAACAAGCACACACACACACACACACACACACACAGAGATATGCTGTCAAACAGCAGCTAATCATCACTGAACACGAGCGCAGCGGGACAGTGACACAGCAGAGAATCAAACGGCTGTTTTTTGCACTTACTTCCAGTGGGTGTGTGAAGCGTTGTCCACAAAACAACAGAAACCTGAAGGTGAAGAGTCCGTTAGTGAGCTGTAATCACACAGGACATCAGAAGAGAAATGCTGCCCTTTTTAAATAATAATCAGCAGCAAGTCACACAGAAATAATACAATACAGCTCCTGTGTGTGACCACAAACACACACATATACAAATCAGCTAGTGAGGGAGGCTTAGCTTTAAACTCAAGAACAGCCAGCATGTCACTAAGATTGTGTGTGTGTGTGTGTGTGTGTGTGTGTGTGTGTGTGTGTGCAGGTTGTGATGGAGAGCTGCACAATTTGCAAACTATGATTTTGCATTTTCTGAACAGTGAGAATGTGATGCAAACTCACCAGCATGATGCTATTCTGCTGCATGTGGTTGCTAGGGCATTGATATGTGGTTGCTATAGTGTTCTGAGTGGTATTTTTTTAAGTGTTGCGCTATGGTTGCTAGGGTGTTCTGGGTGGTTGCTAGTGTCCTAAGAGATATTAAGTGTTGTACTGTGGTTGCTAGGGTGTTCCGGGTGTTGCTGAGGCATTGTTATGGTGTTTATGGTTAAGCGTTGCACTGTGCTTTCTAGAGTGATGCTATGTGGTTGTTAGGTTGTACTAAGTGGTTACTAGGGTGTTGCTATGTGGTTGCTATTGTGTTCTGAGTGGTATTAAGTGTTGTACTGTGGTTGCTAGGGTGTTCCGGGTGTTGCTAAGGCATTGTTATGGTGTTTATGGTTAAGTGTTGCGCTGTGCTTTCTAGAGTGATGCTATGTGGTTGTTAGGGTGTACTGGGCAGTTACTAGGGTGTTGCTATGTGGGTGTTATTGTGTTCTGAGTGGTATTAAGTGTTGTACTGTGGTTGCTAGGGTGTACCGGGTGTTGCTGAGACGTTGCTATGGTGTTTGTGTTTAAGTGCTGCGCTGTGCTTTCTAGAGTGATGCTATGTGGTTGTTAGGGTGTACTAGGTGGTTACTAGGGTGTTGCTATGTGTTTGTTATTGTGTTCTGAGTGGTATTAAGGGTTGCACTATGGTTGCTAGGGTGTTCCGGGTGTTGCTGAGGCTTTGCTATGGTGTTTATGGTTAAGTGTTGAAGCTGTGCTTTCTAGGGTGTTATACTGTGGTTGCTAGGGTGTTCCGGGTGTTGTTAGGGCGTTTCTATGAGGTTGCTATGGTGTTGTTTATGGTTAAGTGTTGCGCTGTGCTTTCAAGGGTGTTGCTATGTGGTTGTTAGGGTGCTCTGGTTGTTTACTAGGGTGTTGCTATGCTGTTTCTATTGTGTTCTGAGTGGTATTGTGTTGCACTGTGGCTGGTAGGGTGTTCCGGGTGTTGCTAGGGCATTGCTCTGCAGTTGCTATGGTGTTGTTTATGGTTAAGTGTTGCGCTGAGCTTTCAAGGGTGTTGCTATGTGGTTGTTAGGGTGTTCTGAGTGGATACTAGGGTGTTGCTATGCTGTTTTTATTGTGTTCTGAGTGGTATTAAGTGTTGCACTATGGTTGCTAGGGTGTTCTGGGTGTTGCTAGGGCATCGCTATGCGGTTGCTATGGTGTTGTTTATGGTTAAGTGTTGTGCTGTGCTTTCAAGGGTGTTGCTATGTGGTCGTTATAGTGTTCTGAATGGTATTAACTGTTGCACTATGGTTGGTAGGGTGTTCCGGGTGTTGCTAGGGCATTGCTATGCAGTTGCTATGGTGTTGTTTATGGTTAAGTGTTGCGCTGAGCTTTCAAGGGTGTTGCTATGTGGTTGTTAGGGTGTTCTGAGTGGATACTAGGGTGTTGCTATGCTGTTTTCATTGTGTTCTGAGTGGTATTAAGTGTTGCACTGTGGATGCTGGGTTTCTGGTCCAGCAGCTGAAATAGTGCCTCTGATCACTTAGTAAAGTACCAGCACACTCTCCTCATCACCGCAGATGATCTGAGGAATCACAGTCATGCATGACTAACAGCACTAATAATACAGAATGTGAGTTTGTGTGTGTGTGTGATCTCCAGACAGTGACCCGCATGAGTGTGTGAAGCGTGTGAATGTCTCAGTCAGTTGGTCCGGCACTGCCAACATTGAACTGGCACACTGGACTGCTCCAGTCTCCTGCTGCGTCACGTATGTCACCATGGAAACATACGTCACACGTCATGTGTCACCAAAAGTGTGGCGGAGCCAAACTCAGTCTTGAACAATGTGTGTGTGTGTGTGTGTGAGAGAGAGAGAGAGAGTGAGCGCCTGTCTGTCTGCCGGTACAATAGAGCTCATTCTCTAGCCGCTCAATATCTGCCCAATCCACAAAAAAACACTCCTTCTGTCCGAATGTGGGCGACGAGCCGCTCCAGCACTTCACCCCGTTCTACAGCCGCACACCCACTCACTGCTTCTGCTGGCTAAAGAAGTGCTCAAAATATATATTTTGTATAAATGAAATTAAAGAGGCCATATTATGCTCTTTTACAAAGTCTTGATGTTGTTTTTGTGCTCTACTAGAACAGGTTTTCCTGCTTGAATGTTGATTATTTTCCTCATATTCTCCATTGTTCAGCTCCTCTCTTCCCAGTCTGTCAGTAACGCTCTGTTTAGTTCCTGTCTCTATGAAGCCCCTCCTTCTGAAAAGCACAATGTGCTCTGATTGGTCGGCTGGAGCAGTGTGTTGTGATTGGTCGAGTGTTTCCAGCGTGCTTAGGAAATGTCCCGCCCCTTACCATAGCGGCCAGTTTCAACTAATTCAACCAGGCCCGTCCCTTTATTGTGACGATATTTTTATGACAGTTAAACATTTAAACTTTAATGACTGTGTGAACAGACACTTTACTTTTGGGTTTGTCTGTAATTCTTTTTATTCTAATTGGTAATTTTCATTAGATTCTTATTAATTATAATACAGCGATTTGCTTATTTAAATTAGAGGCAGTAAAACAAACACCATGATGTAAATTAGTGGGTGTTTTTAACTATGGGAAACTTTATAAAATAAACTCTTTTCAGACACACTTTCACATTCTCACTAGTTTCTTTCATTTGTCCAGCGGTGGACAGACGGATCACAGAGACTCATCACATCTCACATCTCAAACTCTTTCGCTGACAGAGTCTTAAACACATCAAATTAACTACTCAAAACTTCAACATTTTGCATAACTGGACAAAACTGCTTGACTGGAAATAATGCAGTAAAAATATTGATGTTTACCTTGATTTTGCCTTTTCTATAAACTTCACGTCTCATATTTCATCTTCACTGACTCTCTGTAAAATACCAACTATTAACTTTTGTTAGGAATAAAAACCTTTACTGACTGACCAAAGCTGCATTAGAAATGGGCTGGAGAGAGGATAAGCAGGTGTTGTGTCGATCACAATGGACACACACATAAACACACCTGATATCTGTAGGACACACCCTGAAACTCCTGGGAGTTCATGAAATATTTGAAGATTATCTGAACTTTAAACAAGTTTGCATCATTAGTGCTGTTCACTAAGTCACTAGTACTCAAAATGATCAAACCTCCAGCACTAAGTGATCAGAACAGAAGCATCATTTTCAGTTGCTGGTCTGGGCTAGAAAACAGCTGAAAAAATCCAACAGATGCATATTGAAAAACCCACATTCACAAACCAGAAGAGCACAGAGACGCTTTTCACACCAGACAGGAAGAAAACACATACAAACCACACAGATGAATGTAGCGTCGTTTTCATCAGTTAGTTTAGTTATCTAGTGCACACTATAACACAGCTGAAGGTTCTCCAGCACAACGGCTCTGAGAGCGAATCATGTTCCTCTGCAGAAATAAAAACAATCACTTCTGGGTGGTTTCTAGGGTGTTGCTATGCATTTTATATAGCGCTCTGAGTGGTAATAAGTGTTGCACTGTGATTGCTAAGGAACTGATATGCAGTTGCTATAGTGTTCCGGGTGGTATTAAGTGTTGTACTATGGTTGCTAGGATATTCTGGGTGGTTTCTATGGTGTTTCTATGCAGTTTCTATAGTGTTCTGAGTGGTAGAAAGTGTTGCTTTGTGGTTACTATGATGTTCTGGGTGGTTTCTAGGGTGTTGCCATGCAGTTGCTATAGTGTTCTGAGTGGCAATAAGTGTTGTACCATGGTTGCTAGGATGTTCTGGGTGGTTTCTATGGTGTTGCTATAGTGTTCTGAGTGGTATTAAGTGTTGCTCTGTGGTTTATAGGATGTTCTGGGTGGTTTCTATGGTGTTGCTATGCAGTTGCTATAGTGTTCTGAGTGGTATTAAGTGTTGCTCTGTGGTTACTAGGATGTCCTGGTTGGTTTCTATGGTGTTGCTATGCAGTTGCTATAGTGTTCTGAGTGGTATTAAGTGTTGCTCTGTGGTTACTAGGATGTCCTGGTTGGTTTCTATGGTGTTGCTATGCAGTTGCTATAGTGTTCTGAGTGGTATTAAGTGTTGCTCTGTGGTTACTAGGATGTCCTGGTTGGTTTCTATGGTGTTGCTATGCAGTTGCTATAGTGTTCTGAGTGGTATTAAGTGTTGCTCTGTGGTTACTATGATGTTCCGGGTGGTTTCTAGGGTGTTGCTATGCAGTTGCTATAGTGTTCTGAGTGGTAGAAAGTGTTGCTTTGTGGTTACTATGATGTTCTGGGTGGTTTCTAGGGTGTTGCCATGCAGTTGCTATAGTGTTCTGAGTGGCAATAAGTGTTGTACCATGGTTGCTAGGATGTTCTGGGTGGTTTCTATGGTGTTGCTATAGTGTTCTGAGTGGTATTAAGTGTTGCTCTGTGGTTTATAGGATGTTCTGGGTGGTTTCTATGGTGTTGCTATAGTGTTCTGAGTGGTATTAAGTGTTGCTCTGTGGTTACTATGATGTTCTGGGTGGTTTCTATGGTGTTGCTATGCAGTTGCTATAGTGTTCTGAGTGGTATTAAGTGTTGCTCTGTGGTTACTAGGATGTCCTGGTTGGTTTCTATGGTGTTGCTATGCAGTTGCTATAGTGTTCTGAGTGGTATTAAGTGTTGCTCTGTGGTTACTAGGATGTCCTGGTTGGTTTCTATGGTGTTGCTATGCAGTTACTATAGTGTTCTGAGTGGTATTAAGTGTTGCTCTGTGGTTACTAGGATGTCCTGGTTGGTTTCTATGGTGTTGCTATGCAGTTGCTATAATGTTCTGAGTGGTATTAAGTGTTGCTCTGTGGTTACTAGGATGTCCTGGTTGGTTTCTATGGTGTTGCTATGCAGTTGCTATAGTGTTCTGAGTGGTATTAAGTGTTGCTCTGTGGTTACTATGATGTTCTGGGTGGTTTCTAGGGTGTTGCTATGCAGTTGCTATAGTGTTCTGAGAGGTATTAAGTGTTGCTCTGTGGTTACTAGGATGTCCTGGTTGGTTTCTATGGTGTTGCTATGCAGTTGCTATAGTGTTCTGAGTGGTATTAAGTGTTGCTCTGTGGTTACTATGATGTTCTGGGTGGTTTCTAGGGTGTTGCTATGCAGTTGCTATAGTGTTCTGAGTGGTATTAAGTGTTGCTCTGTGGTTACTAGGATGTTCTGGGTGGTTTCTAGGGTGTTGCTATGCAGTTGCTATAGTGTTCTGAGTGGTATTAAGTGTTGCTCTGTGGTTACTAGGATGTCCTGGGTGGTTTCTAGGGTGTTGCTATGCAGTTGCTATAGTGTTCTGAGTGGTATTAAGTGTTGCTCTGTGGTTACTATGATGTTCTGGGTGGTTTCTAGGGTGTTGCTATGCAGTTGCTATAGTGTTCTGAGTGGTATTAAGTGTTGCTCTGTGGTTACTATGATGTTCTGGGTGGTTTCTAGGGTGTTGCTATGCAGTTGCTATAGTGTTCTGAGTGGTATTAAGTGTTGCTCTGTGGTTACTAGGATGTCCTGGTTGGTTTCTATGGTGTTGCTATGCAGTTGCTATAATGTTCTGAGTGGTATTAAGTGTTGCTCTGTGGTTACTAGGATGTCCTGGTTGGTTTCTATGGTGTTGCTATGCAGTTGCTATAGTGTTCTGAGTGGTATTAAGTGTTGCTCTGTGGTTATTATGATGTTCTGGGTGGTTTCTAGGGTGTTGCTATGCAGTTGCTATAGTGTTCTGAGTGGTATTAAGTGTTGCTCTGTGGTTACTAGGATGTCCTGGTTGGTTTCTATGGTGTTGCTATGCAGTTGCTATAATGTTCTGAGTGGTATTAAGTGTTGCTCTGTGGTTACTAGGATGTCCTGGTTGGTTTCTATGGTGTTGCTATGCAGTTGCTATAGTGTTCTGAGTGGTATTAAGTGTTGCTCTGTGGTTATTATGATGTTCTGGGTGGTTTCTAGGGTGTTGCTATGCAGTTGCTATAGTGTTCTGAGTGGTATTAAGTGTTGCTCTGTGGTTACTAGGATGTCCTGGTTGGTTTCTATGGTGTTGCTATGCAGTTGCTATAATGTTCTGAGTGGTATTAAGTGTTGCTCTGTGGTTACTAGGATGTCCTGGTTGGTTTCTATGGTGTTGCTATGCAGTTGCTATAGTGTTCTGAGTGGTATTAAGTGTTGCTCTGTGGTTCCTACTTCTGAAAGCGAATCATCTCATGTTCCACTGCAGGAATCAAACAGCCACATTCACAGAACTGACGTTTCCTTCCCATGAACACTGGAGCCGAGACGACAACAATCATCACATCAAGAACGCTGCTCTTGTGCAGCACAAAACACACACATCAGGTGTATTGAGCTTGATGTGTCTATTAATCACAGATAAACACACTCTCTGATTATAGTCCGGCTGTCTGTCTAGAGCAGTTTGTTTGTGTGTCTCATTTGAGTTTTATTCTGGTGAGTGTCAGACCGCCACCACATGTTCACATTTATACAGCTCATCTACTATCATTGGCTCTAAACCTGAGCAGGAGGAACACAATGAAGCGACACGTGATTAAAGTGATGCTTCTCTTCCATGTAAGTCTGGGGTTTTTTCTTAACCAGTCACAAGTGTGATAACTGGCAGGAAACTTTGAGTTCTATTTCTGTCATGTTACACTAGCTCCGCCCACAGTCACATCTGATTGACTCAACATGTTCAAAATATGTTCATGTTTGCTGTGATTGGCTCTCAAACACACTTTCCTCCACTCCAGATGGACATGAGTGTGTTTAGTATAAACTAATCTGTTATGATTATGATTGAGAAGATATCAGGCTCTGAGACAGGAAGCTGTCAGCAGAGAGGAGGAAGTGCACAGCTTGAGGAGTGTGTGTGCGTGTGTTTGTTTGTGTCTATAGGTGGAGATCCCCCCGCTGACGGGAAGCGAGTGGGACGTTCCATCAGGCGTCGGCTCCGCACACACTCAGAGGTCAAAAACAGGTCAGCACCATTTTGGCTGCAGTAGGTGTGTTCGGGACACAGCTGTAAGGCGACACCGACGCACAAAAACACTCACACTCCTGACGCACTGGATACGTGTGAGAAACACACACCGTCCCAAAAACACACCGCTACTTCCAAACATGTAGTTTGTCTCTAATATGACAATAAAAAATCATTCTATACCAAAAGCCTTTGTTTATCTTTGACATTTTCTCTCTGAATTGTTTGTCATACATTTACGTAATTAAAATGATCGGAAGCAACACAATTGCGGAACATTTTATCACAATGTATTTTACACTTAAGTTTACATTTGTGTTGGAATTACATGAATCATTTTTTAATAAATAGAATAAAATAAAAAAAAGCACTTATTGACTTAATTTTACTTGAGTGGATTTAACTTAATTCCATGTGTGAAATTTAATTTGTTAATAATTTATTAGTAGTAGTATATGTGAAATTTACTTTAAAAATCAGAGTCAAATTAAGGGTAATTTCATATCAAGTATAAAGTGTTTTTAAGCCAAAAAAGAGTCATAATTTCATGCTTACTTTCCACGCTTCTCTCAGCTAACTTCAGCAGGTGTTCGGTTCTTCATGACGTCTACATCGGCCAGCTGAACTCTTTACATGTACAATGAGTAACAGCATTTTGCTGCGTGCACACGAGCAGCGGCTTTGCTGTCGGTAAAGCAATATCAAAGTTCATATTGCGTAACTTGCATTTTGTACCCAATATTGAGAGTTAGTTTGTCTATTTCCACTCTGTCAAAAGAAACTGTTCCAAATGAAGCCAGATACACTTAGAGGCCGTTTACATGACACGTTTTCAACTAAAAACTAGTGCTGTCAAATCGATTAATCGCGTTTAATCGCATCTAACATAAAAGTTATATTTACAAACTTTTATGTTAGATGCAATTAATCGATTTGACAGCAAACTAAAAATGTAAACTTTTTATGCGTTTTGGCCCTTCATTTACACGCCAATGCCGTTTGGGGGCCTGAAAACACAAACGTTTGAAAACTGTTTCAAAGTGCAAGTTTTTGAAAACGATACCGTTATTGTCTCTGCGTAAACTACAAAAACAGTCTATAGGCGCGTAGTGTTTCTTTACAAAGTGACATCGCCATCTACTGGCCTGGCAGCAGAATACAACGTTTTTTTGTCGTTGTGTACGGGGATCGTTTTTGACAACATTGCAGCCTGTACGTGAAAAATGCAAAGGAAAAACGTTTTTGTTTTTAGTAAATCGTTGTCGTGTAAACGTACCTTTAGAGTAGTGATGTTTAACTCCTGCATTTGAGTAAACGATTCATAACTATCAAAACAGCATCTATCCTCCTTCCTCCTCGTTGACTCACAGTGACATTATGAGCAAGTTTGCAGTTAACCTTTTTGAGCACAAATCTGAACTTATGTAATAATTGATTTTTTTCCTAAGGCAAGCACATTTTTCAATGGAAAAAATGGCAGAAGCGTGACTGAGCGTCTATTTCACGCTGAGCGCTTGCCGTTTTTTCAGGATGCCGAGAGTTGAAAAATGTTCAGCTTTGAGTAAAACGCAGCGTTCATCACTGTCACTTTTTACCCAGCCGTCCAATCACAGTGGAAGAGGGGCGGGGATAAATACCACATCGACCAACCTGCAACATCCTGCTTGTACAACGGCAACAAGCAGACAAACAAAAACGCTTTGGTGGACACATGACCTAAGTGTTGACTTCTGAACATTACAGTGTGTTTTCAAAGAACATGAGCTCATAAGATCAGGGAAAGTTTGAATTCTCAAGCAAAACTGATCATCTCAACCACTCACACATTAATCAAGTGACAATGACATCCAGTGAACAATCATCTGTGTTTGTTCATGTGCTTTAAACACGAGCATTATGAGCCAATGACACCCGACGTCCTTCAGTCTCGGTTCTCATTCATTATCAGTTCATTCAGTAATTCTTCAGGCGCCCAGACTTCCGTCATTTAAACTCTTCAAGGATTCTGTGATCAAACAATCATCCAAATGTTGATTTCATCAGGTTGTTGTGATGTGTGTTATCTTAGACACCATATGAGCTGATGATGACATGAGACTCAACATCTGCTCACCGTGTGTTTACACACACACACACACACACACATTTTACATGTCATTGTTTTGATCTGGTGCTGTAGGTCAGTCACCTGTGAGCTGAAACTCAATCCACATCATTACCTAGAAAATGACCAAGCAGAACCAGAATGGAGAATAAAGCCAGACAGTTTTTCTGGCCTTCACCTGAACTAACATCCATCTAGGAGATTCTCACAAAACCTGTCGAGAACACGTACGACCGAAAATCAAAAGAAAGAAAAAATATATTAAATGAAGCCCATATTAGGACCATTAAGCTTATTTGTTTTTTTGTTTTATGGCATTTTCATGACACGTATGCAAATTTCCCCCAACTCCTCATTACTGCAATGCAAACACAAGACTTCATTTTAATATTTGAACAATCTTATTTAAATTGTAAAGTCAATAGTCTTATTCTAGTAAAGTATGCTGATTTCAATTTTAAAACACTATTTTATTGCATGTTGAGAAAATAATGATAATCAACACTGAGAATCAAAAACTCAAAATTTGCCACAATCCATTCCAAAGCTTGTTATTGGTGCTATAAATAACCTTCATTTTCTTTATACAAAATATAATTTCTTATTTTTTTAAGGGTGACTTCTGAGTCAGACATGGTCTTATCGTATTTAGGCATCTGACATTACGTTTCCACACAGATCTGGATTGTAGCTGACAGAGGCCTGTGCCGTTTCACCAACACAATTCTTCAATTACTTATTAAAATCACATGTTCCTATAATATTTAGGAATCTGATATGTTTCAACACAGATCTGGAGTCAAACTGCATCAGAATCTGGATTGTAGCTGACAGAGGCCGGTGTAACAAAATGCTACAATTACATATTTAAATTACAAGTTACTATCATATTTAGGCATCTGAAATTAAGTTTCCACACAGATCTGGAGTCAAACCACATCAAAACCTGGACTGTAGCTGACAGAGGCCGGTGTGGTTTCACCAACCCAATGCTTCAATCACATATTTAAATTACAAGTTCCTATCATATTTAGGAATCTGATTTGTTTCCACACAGATCTGGAGTCAAACTGCATCAGAATCTGGACTGTAGCTGAAAGAGGCCTGTGCGGTTTCACCAACACAATTCTTCAATTATACATTTAATTCACACGTCACCAGAGAAGCAAAAGCAAGTTGATATTTGGGTTTGACAACATAATCTGCTCGTTCTGAGACACAAGACAACATCAGATCAGACCGGAAAGCAAATCAACATCGGGAATATTAATAGCAGCGAGTGTTATGAGGACCTTAATAAGACGCCAGTGATTTCGGCTGTTTTTGGTTTTGCTTTCTGACCGAACAGATGCTGCTCCCCATCCACCCGACCTGTCTGTCTGTCTCTCTGTGTTGTGTGTGTGTGTGTGTGTGTGTGTGGATGCCTGTCTCACCCATCGCCTGACGCTCCTCTAGATGTTCATTGCGGATGGAGGCGCTGCGGTCGGTCAGGGTGGAGGTGAATGCGGGCGGACGGAGGCTTTTGTTCGCATCGGAGCGGTCGGATCTCGCGTTCAGGGCGGATGATGCTTCAGTGACGCTCAGGCGGTGATGCGGGCGGATCGCGCTCGTGTCGAGCGTCCGTGTGTAAATCCATGCTGGAGCGGAAGAAAGAGAAAATCACTCTCGATGTGTCGTCGCGTTCGAGGCTCGAGTCCCGCTTGATCTCCGTTAACTGGAGCGCTGAACCCGTGCGCGCTGCTTCTCTTTCGGTCTGTTTTCTGCTCAAATGACGCTCTTCCGCCCAGCAGTGATCGGTGTGTCCGTCGGTACCGGGGGCGCAGAGACCCGCAGCTCCGCCCTCCGGACCACCGACACAAACACAAACACACACCGAGTGCGACAACCAGCGGATCACACCGACACTTCAGCATCCTCTCACGAGCTCTTCATCCTCCGCACATTATTCTTCATCAGGCTTGATTCATCATAATAGTTTCCATTTAACAGTTTTATCACGTTCATATCGTGAGGCGAGGAGAAATGAAGAGCTTCTCGTGTTCATTCACGTACAAAACACCCACCATGTTTTGTTGAACTGATATTTTAGGATATTTTAGCTCAATAGACAAACTATCATCTCACATAAATGAACCTCGCATGAAAACTAGTTGTTTTTAGACACATAAAACATCTGCAATGTGGTTTTGGTTTGTTTTACGTCACCTTCTCAACTCTATCCAGAAATTAAGATCATTCAACAGCGTAATAATTGTTATATTCATTTATTGTAGTGAATAACTATTTATAAGTTATATTAATTATCTAAAAATGTAATGTTTATTAGTTTCTCACATATTTTTCCACAACATCTGCATGATTTTCTTCGTTACCAAATATGTAACATTACTTATAATTGTGACGCACAGGAAGTGACATAATTTGAATCTTTTCATATATATATATATATATATATATACGCATTTGTTTTTTGAATGTAAAGTTTTAAATACTTTTTTACATTAAAGGATATTATTGTGTATTATGAAAGCAATGTTAACAAAGGTTTTGAAAACATTGTTAATTTATTTATACTGCTGGCAAAATTTTATATACATAAACAAAAGTATGTAAAGTCATCCCCTATCTTTAAGGTGTTTATAGTGGAATTTGATTGTTTTATGTCTTCTTTGAAATTGTTAAAAAAAAAAAAAGTCATTAACATGTTTAAAATATTATATAATTTTCAGATCCCCTGTTATCAATTAATGCACTCTTTTTTTTTGTACTATTTTATTCTATGTATACGATACATATATACAGGCGCATCTCAATAAATTAGAATATCATAAAAACATTTTTCTGTAATTTAATTCAAAAAGTAAAACTTAAATATATTCTAGATTTATTAGACATAAAATAAAATATTTCCAGACTTTTTTGTTTTCATTTTGATGATTTCAGCTTGCTGCTCATCAAAATAAAAAAATCAGTATCTCAAATTATTAGAATATTTAATTTCAAGTTCTATTAAATGACCATTCTCAGGGTATAAATACTGGGTTTAGGTCAGTAATCCCAACAGCAGTCATGGGGAAGTCTGCTGACTTGACAGTTGTCCAGAAAATGGTCATCAAGACCCTCTACAATGAGGGTAAGCCACAGAGGGTCACTGCTGAAAGAGCTGGCTGTTCACAGAGCTGTGCCAAACCATATTCATGGAAAGTTGACTGGAAGGAAAAGGTGTACAAGTGAAAGGAATGACAGCAGGCCTGAGAAGATTGTCAGGCGAAGCCGATTTAAGAAGTTAGTAGAGCTTCAAAAGGAGTGGACTGAAGCTGGAGTCAGTGCATCAAGAGCCACCACACACAGACGTCTTCAGGAAATGGGCTACAACTGTCACAACAAGCCACTTCTGAACAAAGACAAGTGTCTTACCTGGGCTAAGGAGAAGAACTGGACTGTTGCTCAGTGGTCCAAAGTCCTCTTTTCAGATGAAAGTAAATTCTGCATTTCATTTGGAAATCAAGGTCCCAGAGTCTGGAGGAAGAGTGGAGAGGCACAGAAACCATGTTGCTTGAGGTCCAGTGTGAAGTTTCCACAGTCAGTGATGATTTGGGCTGCCATGTCATCTGCTGGTGTTGGTCCACTGTGTTTTCTGAAGTCCACAGTCAACGCAGCCATCTACCAGGAGATTTTAGAGCACTTCATGCTTCCTTCTGCTGACAAGCTTTATGGAGATGCTGATTTCATTTTCCAGCAGGATTTGGCACCTGTCCACACTGCCAAAGGTACCAAGAGCTGGTTCAATGACCATGGTGTTACTGTGCTTGATTGGCCAGCAAACTCGCCTGACCTGAACCCCATAGAGAATCTATAGTCAAGAGGAAGATGAGAGACACCAGACCCAACAATGCAGATGAGCTGAAGGCCGCTATCAAAGCAACCTGGGCTTCATTACACCTGAGCAGTGCCACAGGCTGATCTCCTCCATGCCACGCCACATTGATGCAGTAATTCATGCAAAAGGAGGCCCAACCAAGTATTGAGTGCATAGAAATAAAGATACTTTTCAGAAGCCTGACATTTCTGTTTAAAATATCCTTTTTTTTATTGATCTTATGAAGTATTCTAATTTATTGAGATAGTGAATTGGTGGGTTTTTGTTAAATGTGAGCCAAAATCATCACAATTAAAAGAACCAAAGACTTAAAGTACTTCAGTCTGTGTGCATTGAATTTATTTAATACACGAGTTCCACAATTTGAGTTTAATTACTGAAATAAATGAACTTTTCCAAAACATTCTAATTTATTGAGATGCATATACACCGATCAGGCATAACATTATGAGCACTGACAGGAGAAGTGAATAACACTGATCACCTGGGCAATGTTTTGCTTTCATGGAAACGATATTCCCTGGTGTCTGTGGCCTCTTTCAGCAGGATAATGCGCAAAAATGGTTCAGGAATGGTTTGAGGAGCAGTTTGAGGTGTTGACTCGGCCTCCAAATTCCCCAGATCTCAATCCAATCAAGCATCTGTGGGATGTGCTGAACAAACAAGTCCGATCCATGGAGGCTCCACCTCGTAACTTACAGGACTTAAAGGATCTGCTGCTAACATCTTGGTGCAGATACCACAGCACACCTTCAGGGGTCTATTGGAGTCCATGCCTCGACGGGTCAGGGCTGTTTTGGCAGCTAAAGGGGGACCAACACAATATTAGGAAGGTGGTCATAATGTTATGCCTGATCGGTGTACATGAGAAATATTTATTTGACTCTCTGAGGTTGACAGTTCATGTCATGAAAAGATTTTAAAATTTCTGACAACCTTTCAGTTGTTCTTTGTTAAAGCAAAAATAACCCGACATCTGATCAGGATATCAAATGAGAAAAGAAAATGCAGGATGGACTTGATGTGCATTGACCGGAAGGTGTAAAGTGGTTTCATGAACACCGTTAATGTGTTTTTATAATTGTTCTTCCATTAGGGACTCTTGAGGATTCATCATTACAGTATCATGTGTTTTCCAGGAAATTCAAAACAAGAAGTCTCATGAGATAGAAGCAATTTCACTTGTTATAGCGCCACCTTGTGGTAACTCTAAGAAAAAACTGGTACTGGACATCCTGCATATATATCTTAACATTCATGAAGATCAGACATTCAAAGGCATCTTTAGACTTTTTTTTTTTTTTTTGCACAACAAACGCATAAGAACTTGTTAGTTCTTCCTCAAATGACTGAAATAATCACTAAATCAGCGAATTAATCATTCAGTGAAATCAGAACTGTTAGATTAATTTGTGCATTACGGCAGCACAGTAGAGTCGGATGATGAGATTTGAGACCAGCTTCAGGGTCTCTGACGCGCTGAGGGCAGAAAAACAGAAGGAAGAAAAATCAAGCCAGAATGTGATCTGAAATAAGAGCCTCTACTGTTTATTATAGGAAGGTACTAAAACTCAAAGAACACAGAAAACACACACACACACACATGCAGGTTTATCTGCACTGAGAATCGCTGATCTCACCAAAAACAGACGTCAGACTTCACAGAAGCAGAAAGAGAAAAAAAATGTGAACTGTTATAAAACTCAAGGACAAGTAATAATAACATAAACGTCATTGCAAATGAACACAATCAATGTCTCCTGTGACACTGTGTGATGCTTTGTTCCCTTTGATACAGTCAGTCGTGCTTTTCTACTAATGCATTCGGTGCAAAATCATCCTTTAACTAGACCAAGAGCAACATGCTGACTCGAGTCCAGCGCTCACATACTGTACACGATCGGTCCTCTCACGCTGATGTGTCTCGTCACTGCGGGCCCATCTCTCCGGACAGACCCTGGCCGTCGCTGTGCTCCATTCCCCAGAGCCGGTGGAACTGGCTGAAGTCCACGTAGGGCGGCACGCGTCCGGTCTCGTCGGGCTGAGCCGCCTGGCTGCCTCTCTGCCGGAACAGACTGCCGTCTCCGGAGCTGGAGCTGGAGCTCTGCGTGTGCGTGTTGGTCGACTGCAGCGTCGCCGTGGGACTCTGACTGATGGGAGGAGCACAGACAGACAGAGGGGTGGGGTCAGGGTGAGGGGCGGGTTCAGAGACACAGGTGAGGACAGGGGCGGGGTCAGGACTCTCAGTGATGGGCTGTAAGGTGTCTACGGTCAGGGGAATCAGAGGTGCCATTAGACTAATGTTAAGTGGGGGACCGTGGAGAGAGATTTATGTGTTATTTACACGTCTATATACAGTTATAAACATTCAGTTGTAGGAGATAACAATAGGTGAGGCGCAGGGTTATTATAGTTTACTAAAACTATAAAAACATTTTAATTACTTAAAATAAAAATAAACATTAACTGAAATACAATCAAATATTTTTTTTAAAAAAAACATATTTTTCTTATTTTCATTTAGCTTAACTTGATGTACTAAAATAACTAAAACTGAAGTAAAAATGATGGCCAAATTATTCCATTTGGAATAATTAGGATTTTAAAAAGTCTTAATGAGCAGAAGAGACTTCTTATTTATTCCAAACTTTTGACGGTAGTGTATAAAAAAACAACTAAAACTAATACAAATGGCAAAAACACAATTAAACCATAAAAATTTCACTGAAATTATAAAAATAGAAAATGATGTGTGTGTGTGTGAGAGAGAGAGTGTGTGTGAGTGAGAGTGTGTGCGTGTGTGTGTGTGAGTGAGAGTGTGTGTGTGTGTGCGTGTGTGAGTGAGAGTGTGTGTATGAGTGAGAGAAAGTGTGTGTGAGTGAGAGTGTGTGTGTGTGTGTGCGTGTGTGTGTGTGTGAGTGAGAGTGTGTGTGTGTGTGAGAGAGAAAGTGTGTGTAAGAGAAAGTGTGTGTGAGTGAGAGTGTGTGTGTGTGTGTGTGTGTGTGTGTGTGAGAGAGTGTGTGAGTGTGTGTGAGTGAGAGAAAGTGTGTGTGTGTGAGTGAGAGTGTGTGTGTGTGAGTGTGTGTGAGAGTGTGTGTGTATGTGTGTGTGTGTGTGAGTGTGTGTGAGAGTGTGTGTGTGAGAGTGAGAGTGTGTGTGTATGTGTGTGTGTGTGTGTGTGTGTGTGTGTGAGTGTGTGTGTGTGTGTGTGTGTGTGTGTGACTGAGAGTGTGTGTGTGAGAGTGTGTGTGAGAGTGTGTGTGTGTTACCCAGCAGTGGGTGTGTGTGAGAGTGAGAGTGTGTGTGTGTGTGACTGAGAGTGTGTGTGTGAGAGTGTGTGTGAGAGTGTGTGTGTGTGTGTGTGTGTGTGTGAGAGTGTGTGTGTGAGAGAGTGTGTGTGTGTGTGTGTGTGTGACTGAGAGTGTGTGTGTGAGAGAGTGTGTGTGTGTGTGTGTGTGTGTGTGTGTGTGTGTGTGTGTGTGTGTGTGTGTGTGTGAGTGAGTGAGTGAGTGAGTGTGTGTGTGAGTGGGAGTGTGTGTGTGAGAGTGAGAGTGAGAGTGTGTGTGTGTGTGTGTGACTGAGAGTGTGTGTGTGAGAGTGTGTGAGAGTGTGTGTGTGTTACCCAGCAGTGGGTGTGTCTCCCTCCAGTGTGGACGCAGTGTTGGAGCCGTTGGTCAGTGTTCCCTGAGCCGGCATGACCAGAGACAGCATGACGCTGGTCTTACTGGTGCTCTGATGGTTGGAGTACGGCACAGACACCGGGTAGATCCGTCCTCCTGAAACACACGTTCACGTCAGTCCTCTGCGTTCAGAGTCAGTGTGTGATGATGTAATACTGACAAACACACATTCTGTATTAATGCACCTAGCTGTGAAAGACTACAAAATTACTTATTTTCAACTATTTATATTTTGTTTTATTTCAGCTTTATTTCAATTAACAGAAATGTCTTTAATAGTTAACGATTATAACCCTGCTGTGGTGTGGAACAGCTGTTGTGTTTGTGAGAGTGTCTTTCACCTTGTGTGGGAGTGAGTGATCCGTCCGCCAGCGGGTAGTTAATGACTCTGATCAGCAGCGTCATGTCTTCATGTCTCGCGCAGTGGGGCGCCCTCTGTCTGCCGCTGACGTACGCGTCATGATGAAGACGTTTGACGCGCTCCACCACCGACTGCGCCGCTGCCTCCAGACTGCACTGCAGAGCCAACTCCGCTGCTACCATGGCAACGATCTCCTGAGAGGGGAACATGGGAAATGTAGTTCGGGATATCAAAACTATGCCATGGAACGGATTGTTATTGTTTTTGGAGCCTCAGAAATTGGAGAATTTATTTCGGTTATAGCTCTTATTTAAAGTCACCATGAAATCAATGATGAATTTATTCTAAATGATTTATCGGTGCACATCATAGTTTTAAATTCATGTTCCTCGTCATGTTGAATCAGAATATCTTATCCTCCCTCTTGCAGCATCTCTTCTCTGATGACGAGGGCGGGGCAACCTGTCACTCACATGAGATCCACCAATAGCAAACCACAACCATCCAATCAAAATCAAGCCCCGCCCTACATATGTTCATGTTCCAGAAGCGTTTCACTCAGATATACGACACAATAGAGAAGAAAAGAACAGCGCAACTTCCCTTTCATGACGACTTTAACATTTCATGCATTTACATTCAAACTAATGAACTGCACTAATGCAATGCAACAGATCTTCAGATACAAACAATGTCATTTTACTCTTTAATTGGCAAATTAATCACCTGGTTGACCTGCTCGGGTCCGTGGGCCGACTCCAGGGCTTTAATAAGCCCCTCGGACATCAGCAACAGGAAGCCAGTCACGCCCTCCAGTGATTGGCCGCCATGGATCTCAGGCTCGGAGATGATTGGCTTATGCTTTGCTGCACTGAATACAGACACAAGACCAAAACAGAACTAGTTTTAACAGAAAAACATAAACATAATTTGGAATTGTGGGCATTCATATTAGGAATTTTTACTGTTTTAGCTTCTCATTTTACCAGTTTTCATAATGTATGAAATGCATGATGTGTTAATGTATGTGATAATATGAGATGATGCAAGTGAACAGATTTTACTCTCTTTGAATCCAGCGATCAGAAACACACCTGAGCACATCGATGTCTGTGTAATTGAATTTGACTTTGTAGTCTCCGATCCGTCGAGTGCTGCTCTGACCCGAGATCAGTCCGGTCTGCCTCAGACGCACCGGATCCAGACCTGAGAGAGACGATGTCAATCATTCATACATATGACAAACTCAAATGACAAACATTGCGATTACAATCAACTAAAACATAATCACAAAACTGTTGCAGCATGAGCATGTAGGAGTCAGGGACTGAACGAACATGTGATGGCACACAAGATCCTTTGAATCAAACTTTTTGAACCAGTTCAGTGAGTCGAATGATTCATAGACAACGAAAAAAGAAAAGCACTCAGTGATCTTCATTACTGACTATTTACCTGAATAGAATAACAGTCTGCATAAACTGAGATACGGCTTAGAGCAATTGTTAAATGGCAAAGGCTGTGATTCAATTAAATAATTAAATAAGTATTTAAGAGTAAAGTGAGGCACTGTGTTTATTTATACGCGCAGCTCATGATCCGCCGGTGTTTTCAGCATCTCAGAGCGGCTCGATTCACAGTAAATGCTGCTCAAGATTAGTGTTGCCAAGTGTAAGTGTGTGTGTGTGTGTGTGTGTGTGTGTGAGTGTGTACTGACCCAGCTGGGTGAGTCTGGTCAGCTCATCTTCATTGTCGGTTGTGTGCGCTCGGCCGATCTGGATCACCTGGTTCTGACCGTCAGCAGTGGTCTTACAGAGAAGAGCCCGATTGGTACCTGAAAACACACACTGATCAACTCCTGGAGCGAAGAAAAGAACCACACAATCCAACAGCAGCGTTTGTGCTCCAGACGTGAAAGATTCCTCAGATCAGGTGTGTGTGTGTGTGTGTGTGTGTGTGTGTGTGATCCACATACCGACATTAGCGATGTAGAGCTTATTATTGAGTATCAGAGCGACTATCGCAGTGGCTCCACCTGAAACCTCCTGCTCTAAAGCCTTCAGCCGCTCCGCCATCTTCTGCGTCTGCGCTGACAGATAGACGCCCTGACACACACACACACACACAGAGGTGGCAAACACTCTTATCTAAAGCAAAAGCAGTCATTTGAGTCATTTGTCCTCACCTCAGGAAGCTGTGTTTGCAGATTGGCCTTCTCTGCAAGAGCATCATCAATGGTCTCAAAGTAGCTCTTCTCCACAACATCAAACGCCTGAGAGTTTAAAAGACACGTAAAATTCAGTATATCATCCGTATGACTGAATAATGACACTGTCTTCAGTAGAGCTGATTATAGCTGGAATTCAACTTGTTTTATAACTGATGAACTTTAGACTGTTATTGAACGTGTTTACTGGTGTGAGGGCGGGGCAACCTGTCACTCACACGAGATCCACCAATAGCAAATCACAACCATCCAATCAATTCCCCACGGACAAAATCAAGCCCCGCCCTACATTTGTTCTTGTTCGAGAAGCGTTTCACTCACAATAGTGAAGAAAAGACCAGCACAACTTTAAAACTGCAAACTGATCTGGTGCAGATGTGAAGCTCTGGTACCTGTGACAGGATTCTGCGCACGTCTGCGTCTGTGTGACCGGCGCTCAGCTGACCCAGTAAGAGCTCCGCCGTCAGACACTGAGACACGAAACTGGCCACGCGGCTGCCGTCGTACCCGTTGAACACCCCGTAGAGGAAGCAGCACTCCGTGCTGAGGAGGAAACAGGATGTGACATCAGTTCACACTCAGCCTGCACAGGCGTCCGCGGCGGCTGTGAGCGACTCTACCTGAAGCGGAAGTGTCCGTCTTCGTTCGGGTGGCTCTGGGTCCCTTTCCCATCAGGGCCGTACGTGCAGTTTGGGGCCGAACCGACGCCGCACAGCTGACACAGAGGAAGATCGTCCGTCCAGCTCTGATGCTGAAATCACAGCACACACATCTGATCCATCTGTCAATCACACTGACCGTCTACACATCATCAGATCTGAACACAATCTCTGAACTGCAATGCACAAAAATTATTCATTTTTGTATTGTTTTCCATAACAAATATCACTAACACTTTTATTTTACAGGATCCTTGTTATTCTTACTATAGTATTAATAGTAAATTATGCATAATTACAAGAAACTAGCCATATATTAAGTATGTTATTAATTAATACTACTCAGTAGTAACAATGACACCTTATAATAATATCTAAATATAATATCTAAACATTCTTAAATCAAAATACATCTACTTGGAAATCTTGTTTTCTGAAAATGTATAAAAATTAAGTGAGTTTATGAATAAAACAAGAACAAACATCTGCCATTGGGGTCAGAAAAATAAACTTAATTCAAAGGGAAAACAAGAATATTTTTCTGTCCCCACTGGCTGTTCCTGTTTTATTCATAAACTCACTTCATCAAACCTAAAAACATTGTTGAATCAAGATAAATTTACTAGAGAAGAAAAATTAACAGATATTAAGCAGTACTGACAAATCGATTTATCGAATCTAATATAAAAGAATCTAATATAAAATAATATATGTGTGTATAAACAAACACACACACATAAAATATATATATATATATATATATATATACACACACAGTATAAACACATATATTATGTAAACAAACTTATTTTAGATTCGATTAATCGATTTGACAGCACTGCTTAATATCTGTTAATTAGTCATTTTTCTTCTCTATAAATTTATCTTGATTCAAGAGTGTTTTTAGATATTTGTGCTAGAAAGCAAGACAAAAATACCGACGTAGAACTTCATTCATAAGGCTAAATAACCTTCGAGAAATTTTAAAACTGTTTTAAACTTTCGGGCAAGATTTTATCAAAAATGTCTTGACTAGATTTGCTTTTCTTTTGTAAACATTCGTGTAGGTTCAGCGACTGTCAGTTATTGTGTTAGTGAGCCAATGTTAGTGTGTAATATTATATGATAAAATTATACACTGAACAGAGACACAAAGTAAACATCGGAGTTACTGCAGTAAAGACAGATGTACTGTAGTAACTGTAGACTATCGCAGCTTAACACACCGAATAAACACTAAAACTGAAGATTAATTCACTCATGACCCTTTAAATACGTGTGTGTGTTAAATCTATAGATGATCCATTAGTAAATGAATAATAATGAGTGTTGATGATTAGAGAAAAGCACTTTCTTACGCTTTGCATCAGACTCCTGCGCTGCGCCGCCATGTTGAGCGGAAGTGTGCGGCGTCAGATCTACAGCTCATCTGCGCGCATGCGCGACTCAGCTTCAGACCAGCTCCATGACTTTGAGATCAGTCCGCTCTAGAATCTGTCAGAAAACTATGGAAGATCATTTCCGCCACACGAGAAATCATGTTTGGTAAATAATTATTGAAATAGAAAGTCGAAATTATAACATAAAAAGTTGAAATATATGTTTGGAGCTCAGCATTAGTGCGTTAATTTTGACTTTTTATGTCACATATGGCGCTTTTTAACCTCATAATTCATGATTACAATAATTATGAATTTTTTTTTTCTCATGTGGCGGAAATGCGCTTCTATAATTCCACTTAAGGGGCAATTCAGTTTGATTTCACAGGACATTTTAATGCCATAAACATAAAACTTTTTTATTATTATTCATGAACATTTATTTAGATGCATATATTAAATAGTAGATTTACATACACCAGGGGTTGCCAAGTCCACGGTTTTCCCGCGGAATTGGGCTACTTTTACACTGTTGCCGCGGGTCATGTTGAAAATGCTTGAAAATCTATTCAAAACACGATAACGGATGGTGTTAGTTTGTGTTTGTTCATCACACCTCACCTGTCATTCACATTCACAACCTTTCAGCATCATGACACACTTGTTTGTTGAAACCGTTTATTGTCACTGGTTTGCACACACAAACTCAAAGAATATCTTAAAATATAATGAAAACAACAGTCAACATGATGTCAAAACGGACTCTATTTACTTCCTTAATACATGTTCCTCATCTTATAATAAATGTTTCATTGGTGACGATCTAGGTTAAAAAAAAAAAGTTTTTCCTCATGATTTCATCAAAAAAAAATGCAATTACTTCCACCACTGAAACAACTTTCCTTTTTCACTGACGTCATCGATCCCTCGTGTTGTGTCCCGCAGCTTCTGTACAGAGATTCCTCATATATAATATACTTACTTTCTTTTTTTATGTTATAGCTCACTCTGAAATAACACATTATGGAAGTAAAATAAATTGCAAATGGCATTTCATGTCGATTTGAAAGTTCAGCTGTGTGAATACTTTCGCTCCCATGATGAAAGACAGACAGTGTCAGCTCATCTGCTGGAGCTGAAGGCAAACCGGTATATGATCCGAGAATAAAATCCCTCCACAGTCACTGACACCTGCACAGAGACTCAACAAAGCAGCTGATAACAGCCTGAGGAATATTCTGGAAAACACTGACAAATAAACTGAGAAGCGTGTGGATATTTGGACACAACTTCTGCTGCAGTATCGGTTCTAGAGTCTGAAAAACATAAATTTATAATAACGCACATTAACGCTGACCTGAGGTGTCACTACTTCCACAAACATGGAAACCCATCTCTGCCACATAAGAAAACAATCATGCATAAAAAGTCATAATTATGACATACTAAGCCACAATTATGAGATTAAAAAAGTCTAAATTATGAGATAAAAAGTCATTATGACTTAGTATGTCATAATTTCAACTGTTTATCATAATTATAACTTAGCAGGCGATATGTAATTATTTTGACTTTTCATCTCATAAATGTCATAATTTCACATTTTTATTTCATAATTTCCTATTTTTGTTTCATAATTTCGACTTTTCATCTCATAAATGACTCATAATTTCGACTTTTATGTCAATTTCAACAGACATCATTTAGATTTTTTTCATAATTTCGAATTTGCATCTCATAAATATAACTTTAGAATGTTACAATGTCGAGTTTTTGTTGTAATTTTGACTTACTGTGAATTTCGACTGTCATAATTTCAAAATTTTATTTCATAATTTCGACTTTTTGTTCATTTCAACTGTCATAATTTTGAATTTTTATGTCGATTTCTCATAAATATAACTTAGTATGTCATAATTTAGACTTTTGTCAATTTCAACTGACATAGTTCCGACTTTTCATCTCATAAATATAACTTAGTATGTCATCATTTTCATTATTAATGTTAATTTCAAAGATTTGTCATAATTTTGACTTGTCATCTCAAATATAGCTTATTATGTCATAATATCAAATGTTTATTTCTGTATAAATTTTGACTTCATCTCATAAATATAACTCATAACTTTTACTTTTTGACATAATTTTGATTTTTATCTCATAAACATGACTTAGTATGTATAATTTCAAGATTTTATTTCATAATTTCGACTTTCATAATTTTGAATTTTGATGTCATAATTTTGACTCATTCTCATAAATATAATTTAGTATGTCATAATGATGACTTTTTGTCATAATTTCGACTTGATCTTATAGGCTAAACATATAGTATGTCATAATTCAGATTTTTGTGAATTTCAACGAACATAATTTTGACTTTTCATCTTATAAATAGAACTTAGTATGTCATAATTTTCATTTTTAATGTCAATTTCAACTGTCATAATTTCAAATATTTGTCATAATTTTGACTTTTCATCTCATAAATTTAACTTAGTATGCCATAATTTCACCTTTTTGTCATAATTTCGAAATGAGTATGTCATAATTTTGACTTTTTATGTCATAATTATGATTTACAAAAGCATGATTTTTGTCTTATGTGGCAGGAATGTTCTTGCATGGAAAGCCCATCTGATTCTGCGTTCACTCACGGTCACTAATAAAGAATTATTTTTAAGAGTGTGAGTCATTAACGCTCACCTGAGGCGTAACTCTTTACACAAATGACCTCATTTTCAACATAAATCATGCATCGCTACTGTAATTAATACATTTGTGTAACATTTTACAGAATATTCTGCCGCTCATCAGCTAGTGAAGGCTGGGTCAGTCAGTCACGGGTCAGTCAGTACTCCTGCCGCTGGTACCCCGCTGACCCGTCAAACCCGCCGTCGCCGCTCTGCTGGTAGGAGCCGGTTCCTCCTGGACTCTCCAGACCGTCTCCGGCGCTGTAGGAGCTGTAGGGCACATCGGCCGCGTCCAGACTGGGGTCGGCATAGTCCTGGGAGAACAGGGCCGAATCCGCACCCAGTTTATACCTCTGAAACGCCAGGAAGGCCTGACCGGCCTGGATGATGAAGGGTGTTTTTAAACATGTGAATGATGGATTTGGGTTCCATTCAACGTAAAAAAAAAAAAAAAGACAGTTTGGGGAAGGATGAGGAAGTGAAGGATAGAAAGAAAATATGATATGAGGAAAAGAGAGAAAGATAAGATTCAGTTTGATTAGTCAGAAAACAGAAAATGAAGCTTGAGTAAGGACCCGTTCACACCAAAGACTATCATGATAAAGATATCGTTTTAAAAATCACTCTAAATTTAAAAGAATAGCGACGTCCACATCACAGCATAGTGATAACGGCACAAGAAACAACATCGATAAATTGTTCTGAAAGTGATTCTTTTTCCAGCTGATGAACGATAAAAACACTGACAACCAATCAGAATCCATCCTGATTTTAAGAGCTCGAGCATTGAAAGCGGCAGAAGTCAAAACTGCAGTGCACTTATTATAAACAGAACGATATCGTAACTGCTGAAGATGCTAATATAGTTATCGTTATAGTTAACGTTCTTGGTGTGAACGAGCCGTTACAGTAACGACAGAACAGACAGTCAATAAACATCAGCACAAATCAAGTCCTGCCCTACATTATTTCTATTAATTGATTATCCTGTTTGACTTGGAAATATGCAACTTTCTGGAAATTAAATGTTAACTTATTCATAACACTAACAAACTTGTTGTTGTGCAGAGCGGCGGTTCTCTCCTGTATGAGCACATTATAGCAGATCTGAACCCGTCCTCAAGTTCTGACTGCTAAAAACACGCTTGAACCAGAGTAACCGTAAAGATCTTGGCTGCATTGAACACCAGTGTGTAAATGTTAATTCTGAGTAAAGACTCTCTTTAATGAGCTTCTGAGACGAATTCATTCTTCAGGACGACAGCTGAGGCTCGACTCTCACTGGGAACATGTTTATTCGTGTGTGTAAAGAGCTCCTCATACTCCTCTTCAAAACACACACGCTTAAGTCTCTCCAAAGAGAACAGCGTAAGGCCTCCCTGAAACACACGTGAACACGGCTGAAATAATCAACACGGCTCCGGGACAAAGTTCTTGTGTTTAATCAAAGCAGGTACAGACCCAGGTGAAGATGGAGAAGAAGGAGAAGGTGATGGCCGCCCGTGCCGCGTCTCCGCCCGCTCGCAGAGGGTTGTCCTCCGGTTTTGCCGCCTGCCACTGATTGGCCAAGAAACAAAAGCCCACGAACCAAATGAAGGACCAGAACGCTGGAACAGAGAGACATTGAGACACAGAAACTATAAGGTCAAGTATTTCACCTTAACTGAGACATCGGTTCAGAGGAAGATCTAAGTGATCTCTTTAAATACAGAAGTTAAAACCTTATAATCAACTCTAAATTTTATGTGTGTTAAGAAAGGGGTGATATGCTCCCTCTTTTTTGTCCCCGTCAAGAAACAAACTGCAGCGTTTTGACCTTATTGCAAGTGTAAAAGAGAAAACTGGTTGAAGCCAGTATATAGGGCCTCATTGGAATGAAAGCATCTTTAAGTCATTAAAAGATAGAAAAGATTTGAGCTTCAGTAAGTTGCAAAAAGCTGGCTCTAACAACAGAATTTATTTGCTTGCCAAATTTTAACTCTGCATCGAAAATGACACCCAAGTTTATTACATGAGTGCAGATATTAGCTTGCAACAGTCCTAAATTAGAGTCCTAAAACTGTCTAAAAACTTCGGTCTTATTGTTATTTAACTAAAGAAAATTTTCACCCATCCAACCTTTGATGTCATTCACACAAGCTAACAAGGCAGATAAAGACTTCCTGCCAGGTTTTATAATTGGATGTCATCTGTGTAAATATGACAGGGGACTTTATGATACTCGAGAGGGAGCATATAAAGCAAATAAAATCGGGCCCAAAATAGAGCCTTGCTGCACCCCGCACATGACGGAAGCTGGGGATGAAGAAAAATCTACAGAAAAACATAGTATGTGAAAAACTGTACGCCAAAAGCGTAGTATGTCTGAATACACAGTATTTGAAAAACAGTAGGCGGAAAGTCCCCGGATAATCTACTACTTCCATACGATGGACACCTACTCAGACAGTATGCGGTTTCCTACCTGATGTGCCCACGTCGGCCAGCACAGCTTTCTTACGGTCTTTGACGCTGCTGATCTGAGGGAAATAGGCATCTAAAGCCAGGAAGGCCATGCAGCACAGGAACGCCAGAGAGCCCATGCTGACCGCGTAGTTACAGGCGTTCTGGTTCCGGTTAAAGATGCAGAACTGCTCAACTTCATCGGGCCTGTTGATGTACCCTTCGTTAGCGATACAGCCGAAGATCACCAATGAAAAGAGCTGAGGAGAACAAACAGATCTTTAAAAATAAATCTTCAAACGAGCATCAAAAGGGTGTGGAAGCTTGTTTCTGACACGGAATAAATAAATAAAAAGGTAATTGCAACTTTTTATCTCACAAATTCTGACTTTATTTCTCACAATTGTGAGCTTATATCTCACAGTTCTGTAAAAAAAAAGATAGAATTGCGGGTTACTCAGAATTGCAAGAAATAAAGTCGGAATTACAAGGAAAAAAACATTGCAATTATCTTTTTTATTTAGCCTATTTTTTTTTATTCCATGGCAGAAGTCTGTTGTCTTTATTTTTCATTAAACAGGCTGTTATTTTCACAATACAGTGAACTCTGATCTTAAAACAGTATTTGATTTCTTGAGAAGATATATGAGTGAATCAGAACTCAAGAGTTTTTGATGATTAAAACGTGTTGTGGATTTAATAGTAATGCAAGAGGTAAAGGGAAAACAGAAAAGCATGTGAAACAAGGAAACGGTTTGTCCCCTTCAGCTGAAAGTGTCAAGTATAGAAACACACAGGTGTTAAAAGATGATGCAGAAACATGCCTAACTTCCTTTTTCTCTCTTTGACAACTCAAGCATGTTGAACTTCCCTGTGAATCTCACTGCGGTCAGATGTTGTGAACTAACAACAAGTTATAGCAGTAAAAAGTAACCAGCATTGTGTGATGATGCTTTTGTACAATTCAATACACCAGAATGAAAAACTGATTAACTTTTAGACACGATTTTATTTCCAAACCACAGCAGAACCACTGCAAAACACAAGTTGTTTCATTCCCGAATGAATGATTCAATGACTCATTCATTAAAGGGGTGGTTGATTATGATTTAACTTTAGTTAGTGTGTAATGTTGCTGTTTGAGCACAAACAACATCTGCAAAGTTACGACGCTCAAAGTCCAATGCAAAGAGAGATATTTTCTTTTACAGAATTCTATGTTTAAGGACTACAACAAACAGCTGGTAGGGACTACAACGAGCTTCTTCCCGGGTTGGTGACATCACTAACCCTAAAATTTACATAAACCCCGCCCCCGAGAACACACAACAAAGGGGGTGAGGCCATGTTAGAGGAAAAGTTGTTGTAGTAGAGTGTTGTTGTCATGCCGTCATTTTACGCCGGACTGCTTCACAAACGAGGGTCAATTCGACACAAAAGATTAACATGACGACACATGCTAGTGGATGACTTGAATCAACTCCACAGCAACTACATAAATTTATCCACTAACCATTCAGAAACGTCTAAAAGTTGTAACTTCTTCCTGAGTCTCTCCATCAGTGTCGACTCCGGTTTGAACAATGTAAGGCTGAACACCGTTACTGACAATCCTCATTTTGTCTGCGTGAGATTCTCCAGCTTTGTTGTTGTTGAGCGACCGAAGCGTGAGCTGTTAAAGCTCCGCCCTCTTCTGGAAAGGGGGCCGGGAGCAGCAGCTCATTTGCATTTAAAGGGACACACACAAAAACAACGTGTTTTTGCTCACACCCAAATAGGGGCAACTTTGAAACCTCACAGACACACTCTGGAGACAGCAGAGACTTATATTACATCTTGTAAAAGGGGCATTATAGGTCCCCTTAAAAACAGTGAATTGTTTTGTTTCTAAATGAATCGTTGTTGATTATCCAATGACTCACATGCTGTGTTCGAAATCGCCCCCTATACCCTCATTCACTATTCCCTACATTAGTCCACTAATATAGTCCACTTGAGGAGTGAATGAAACGAGTGAGTGAATTCGGACACTGAGTGCACCGGAAGGGCTGCCGATTTCGCATAGTTTGTGCTGTTTAATAATCTTTTGAAATGTAACAAACTGGCAGCTCCAGTAGTAATGAATATTTATTTTGTACTAGCATGTTCAAACCTTTTAAACGATTTAATGATCAATTAAATAGGAATTTATACCTGTATGATAATGCTGGACCAGCGCGGTTTGGAAAATGAATGGATGATTGATTCAGCTGCGGGCGCCATCTCCTGGCGAGACGCGGGAATTCATTCAGCGCGCGACTCTCACAGTGCATTATGGGTATTCTCTAGCCGTTGAGTGTGCATCGGTTGTACACTCGTTATTGCGGTGCATTGTGGGATTGAATGAGTGCACTCAACATCGTCCACTATGGTTTCGGACAACACTACAAATGGCTGTCCCCTCAAATAGTGCCCTATTTAAGGGTATAGGGGGCGATTTCGGACACAGCCACAGTCTTGAACGAATCAGTTGAATGAATGGTTCAAATTATAGAGACAGTCACGTGTCGCCACCTACTGGTGTAACTATGTAACTTGCAGAAAAGAGTCACTGTAAAATCCCATCACCAATACCCAGTCTGTCTGGAACAAACCCTGAGAATCAGAGTGACACAAACAGTGAATATTATCAGCCAGTGCTGTTGGACTGTCATATCAGAGCTCAATAAATATCTCTCTGTTCTCACTTCCATCCTGTTTTGTGCCATAACTGTTACATTTACAAGATGAAATGTCATTGTCAAGTTAAAAATACAAGATTCATTATAGTTGAGCTCCGTCCAGCAGTTTTGAACACAAGAACTTGTCCTAAGTGAACGAACCTCACATCCTGTTCAGATGAGCAGAAGAAGAGAGATATTTATAGACAGTAGACACTGTATCTCTCTGCTCTTGGCAGGAGTAGAAGCTATTGCATTATTACATCACAAACACACACAATCATAATTTATGTACAAAACAACTATACAGCTTCTGAACTTGTTTTGCGCTTTAAAATATACTGATCAGCCAAATCAAGAACAGTCTCTCAGCTCTATACTTTACTGTTCATTAATTTAGAGTTGAGTTGTTGTTCGGGTCAATTAAGGTTTTGTCTCAGTTTGTCAGATGTTCAGAAAATCAAATCATCGGTGATTTCCAACACAGACTAATTAATGACAGACAGTGAATCTCCATTAACACACACACACACACACACACGTTTGTTTTTCTATCATGCAGTTTCCAATGACGTCTATTGTTGTCATGCCGAGCTAATGATATTTTCTATCCTCTAAAGCCCCACAGAAACCTTTTCTTACCCCTGACTAACAGCACTTAGTAAACAATCATTTAAATCATGCATATAAAGGCACTAGTACAATGCAGTGGTCCAGAGTGGTCATGTGTCACTCGCAGCATCAGATGATGTTTAATGACAGTATGATGTTTTACACACTCAGAACCGAAAGCATCATTATCATCATCATTGGTACGTACCCAGGACACGATCCGGAGGCAGGTGTGCGGCTGCTGGATGAAGGCGAGCGGGTCGAAGGCTCCACCGGCTCTGCCCGCGCCGAACGCGCCGATGCCCTGCTGCATCCCGTCCATCAGCCGCGCGCTCCGGCAGCCGCTCGCGCTCCTGATGAGACTCTCGCTAATCAACACTAATCACAGACAGACGCTAATTACAGCTCTCTGTCTGTATGTGTATCTGATATCTCCGCCGATTCTCGCCCTCACGGCAGAAAGCGCGCTCTGGAGAGGAGGAGAGACCGTCGGGAGCGCGCACTGGCTCGTGCTCGTGAAGATTCGAGATTGACAATTTTAGAGTGGATACAGCTCACTGAGGCGAACAAATGCGCTTAATTTTAAGTTTTAAAACAACTGACAAGCCAATGGTTCTAGACATGTTGTTTATTTCTGGGTTATATGCGAACGTTAAAGGTGCAGTAATCGAATTATGAGAAACGCTGTTAAAAGTGGATCTAGACCTAGCACCAAAACACAATTGTAGCCAATCAGCAGTAATTGGGGCGTATACAATCATGAGGGGGAGGTGCCTGCGTTGCATAGCATGTTCTGCTGTGTCCCAGTACACCTACTTATACTACGCCTTAAAAGTATGTACTTTTTTTGCGAAGAAAAAGTACATAATTTTGAGTGTGTAGCAAAAGAGTAGACGAGCTTTGGGACATACTATCACGTCATACAATTGCATTTAAAAGTAAACGGATCTTTATAAAAGTCTACATTGTTATTGCAGATGAAATATAACAGGGATAACATTAAATAAATATTTTTAATCAGGTTAAACTGATATCAAACCTTTATCTAAACCTCTCGTCGTTGGTCACGCATATCCGCCATGTTTTGTACTTTTTTTTACGGTAGTCTACGGATCCACACTTCAAAAATCTACCGGAAATAGTAGACCATCCAGGGACTTTTGACATACTCTTTTCAACATGCTTTGGAACATACTATTTAGGATGGATAGTATGGACATTGGGACGCAGGGTTTGTGATTTTGGGGGCGGATCTATTAAGAGGCGTGATCCTTTTGGGTAGGGGCGTGTTTGTTTTGGTGATTTCAAATATCAAAAGCGTTTCTCAGAAATTGCTTACTGCACCTTTAAATGAACATTCCATTGTATTATTCTTCAAACATTATGGGAACGCTACTTTTAAATGTTTTCTGAACGTTCTGAAACAAGTAGTAACGTTTAAAAAGCGTTAGATGAATGTCCAAATACAATGTTTCAGAAAAACGCTCCATCTTTAAATGGTTAGTTCACCCAAAAATTAAAATGTCATTTATTACTCACCCTCATGTCGTTCCACAGTACAGTGGTTCAATATTAATATTATAAAGCGACAGTGTGCCAAAAAAAAACAAAATAGCGACTTATATAGTGATGGCCGATTTCAAAACGCTGCTTCATGAAGCTTCGGAGCGTTTATGAATCTTTTGTGTCGAATCATGATTCGGATCACGTGTCAAACCGCCAAACTGCTGAAATCACGTGACTTTGGCGCTCTGAACCGTTGATTCGACACACTGATTCATAACGCTCCGAAGCTTCATGAAGCAGTGTTTTGAAATTGGCACACCAAAAATATTCTCGTGGCTTTATAATATTAATATTGAACCACTGCACTATTTTAATATGTTTTTAGTACATTAATGGATCTTGAGAGAGGAAATGTCATTGCTGGCTATGCAGGCCTCACTGAGCCATCGGATTTCATCAAAAATATCTTAATTTGCGTTCCGAAGATTAACGAAGGTGTGGAACGGCATGAGGGTGAGTAATTAATGACACTATTTTCATTTTTGGGTGAACTAACCCTTTAAATAATGTTTTCAAAACATTATTAAAGACCAGATAACTTTGAACGAACGTTCTTTACTCAGAGAAGGAGCTTTTTCTTCTTCATCATCTACTTACTTCTCCAATTTAAACTGCATATAGAGTGATGGATTTATTTATTTGCGTTTGTTTGTGTGTTTGTCGATTTGGATGAAATAAAACCCAGTTCTGCATTTTCTGACTCATCGCGATCCGTTGATCTGGTTAATCTTTTAACAACACTTGTGTTAAATAACAGTGGTTTAAACGAGCTCACTCACAGTTTCTAAATTCTTATATAAATGAATGATAATGAGGGAATTAAGTTATTTTTAGCAGCGCGTGTGAAGCGTGGCCTCTAGTGGTGGATTTCAAAACAGTTACGTTAACGTCAGAGTGACGTGCATCTGTAGCGTCACGCCGTTCAGCCAACCGCGTTGCTCAGATTACCGGCGTAAAGCTGTTAGACCAA